>NW_028118079.1:0-28405 GCF_965113295.1 Leuciscus leuciscus
ATTAAACCGCTTGTTAAAAAAATGCAACTTGATCCAACAGAATTAGTCAATTACAGACCAATCTCGAATGTACCCTTTCTGTCAAAGATACTAGAAAAAGCAGTATCCTCACAACTGTGTTCCTTTCTTGAAAGAAATGATCTCTGTGAGGATTTCCAGTCTGGATTTAGACCGTACCATAGTACAGAGACAGCTCTCGTTTGAGTCACAAATGATTTGCTATTATCATCCGATCGTGGTTGTATCTCGCTATTGGTGTTACTCAATCTTAGTGCTGCATTTAACACCATTGACCACAACATTCTTTTAAATAGACTATAAAACTATGTTGGCATTAGTGGAATTGCACTAGCATGGTTTAAATCATACTTATCTGACCGTTATCAATTTGTAGCAGTAAATGAAGAGATGTCTTATCTATCACAAGTTCAGTATGGCGTACCACAAGGCTCAGTACTAGGACCGCTGCTGTTCACTCTGTACACTCCTAAGCTACCCTTAGGAGATATCATTAGGAAGCATAGCATTAGTTTTCACTGTTATGCTGATGATACTCAGCTCTATATTTCTTTAAAACCTAACGAAACTTACCAATTCACTAAATTAACGGAATGCATATCTGATATAAAAAATTGGATGACTCGTAATTTCCTACTTCTAAATTCTGAAAAAAACAGAGATTCTAATTATTGGACAAAAAACTCCCACACGTAATAACCTAGAATACTGTCTAACACTTGATGGCTGCTCTGTTAAGTCTTCGTCGTCGGTTAGGAACCTGGGTGTGCTCTTTGATACCAATCTTTCATTTGAAAGTCACGTGTCTAGTATCTGTAAAACCGCATTTTTCCATCTTAAAAATATATCTAAATTAAGCCATACGCTCTCAATAGCTGCGTTTACATGGACACAATCGTAATGAAATCATTCTGATTGATGAATCCGAACAAGGTGTTTACATGAATGATAAATAAAGTAATCGGGTTGATGTGCATGTTTATATGTCACAAGTTTCAAATCAGAGCTGATGTTTTGACATGCGCACACTGCACAAATATACAGAGTTTCCCGCTTTTCGCGCATACATATTGTCCTCTATTGGTTCTTTATTTTTTTAAACAGCGGGCGTAATATTAATCTGTCTCATAATTCTCATAATTTAAAGCATATTAACCATTTTGCCGTGCTGCTTATTGATCACGCAGTAAAAATGCCCCTGCCCGCGGCCAAAACCACGCCTGTGGATGAGAATCCAAAACATGGACTGGTGGGACGTTGTCCTGCTTCACTTCACAGACGCGCGAGTGAAATGAGAATGCGGAACAATTAGTTAATGCGTTCATGACCTCAAAGCTAGATTATTGTAATGCTCTACTGGGTGGTTGCCCTGCACGCTTAATAAACAAACTACAGCTGGTCCAAAACGCAGCAGCTTAAGTTCTTACCAGAACCAGGAAATATGACCATATTAGCCCGGTTCTGTCAACACTGCATTGGCTCCCTATTAAACATCGTATACATTTTAAAATATTGCTGATTACTTACAGAGCACTAAATGGTTTAGCTCCGCAGTACTTGAGCGAGCTCTTAAAGCAGTGATCTCAAACT
This sequence comes from Leuciscus leuciscus, assembly GCF_965113295.1. Classification (NCBI taxonomy): domain Eukaryota; kingdom Metazoa; phylum Chordata; class Actinopteri; order Cypriniformes; family Leuciscidae; genus Leuciscus; species Leuciscus leuciscus. Next base: position 1,609 of record NW_028118079.1, read on the forward strand.
CAATTCCTGGAGGGCCACAGCTCTGCACAGTTTTGCTCCAACCCTAATCAAACACACCTGATCCAGCTAATCACGGTCTTCAGGATTACTAGAAACTTCCTTGCAGGTGTGAGTTGGAGCTGGTTGGAGCTAAACTGTGCAGAGCTGTGGCCCTCCAGGAATTGAGTTTGAGACCACTGTCTTAAAGGGATACTTCACCTCTGGAAAGATGAATGTGTATTTAAAATAGGTCATTTATGTAGAAGAAATGTGAAGAAATTTTTGAATTCGGAGCTTTCTAGCCTGAGAAAAGCCAGAAAATTTATTTTTGGCTAATGTGGATGAAAGACAACAACTCCCAGAATGCACTTGCTTCGCTGCCCTAGGAGGCCACGCCTACCGGTTAGAGAGCGCAGTTGAAAACAACAAGAAGGTTAGGGTACTAACTTAGTGAGTCTCCGTGACGAGTTTGCCTGTGATTTCGAGATAGCCCAAGATGTCCGGGATTCGGCTTTTGCGTTCTACAGTCGCCATTCATTATGTTTACTGTGGCGAGCAGGACGAGGCTGACGGCCGGTGGCGTCATTACTGAGTCTCGCATCTCTCACGGAGGAGCGGGAATTTTCTTAGCAATGGTAAAGCGCACATCAACCGATCACTTGTTTAGCGTTCATGTAAACACTACATTCAGATTCACCAATCGGAATGAATTCAGTTAGATTGAAACAAGAGGTGTGTATGTAAACAATGAATGGCGACCGCAGAACGCAAAAGCTGAATCCCAGACATTTTGAACGATCTCGCCTGCCGGACAAGTCCGGGAAAAGGAGGATGGTAACCCCTACTATTCAGCTTTCTCCTACTACTCAGTTTTCTCCACAGAACAAGAGCCTGCTAGCTTAGCTTCCAAAGCTGACACTGTGTGTACATTCTGTGAGTGAGATCCCACCCTCTATGGGCGGGTTGAAAACATGCGGAACAGCTCCTTCTACTGGCTGTAGTCTTTAGCCTCCGGACAGAAAATCCTCCGATGACGCAAAATGACGATTTTTGCGTCATCGGAGGATTTTTTTCAGACAAAAAAATACATAAATCTCTCGTCTCAGGGGGATATGAGGGTGGAAAGCATGGTAATTCGAAAATACTACAGGTTTTCTACTAATACAAAGCTTAATGCTAAATCCTGAAGTATCCCTTTAACGCATTATAGTCCTTCACGTCTATTGCGATCTCAAAATTCCAGCCAGTTGATAATACCTAGAATATCAAAATCTACTGCTGGCGGTAGATCCTTTTCCTATTTAGCACCCAAATTTTGGAACAGTCTTCCTAACATTGTCCGGGAAGCAGACACACTCTGTCAGTTCAAAGCGAGATTAAAGATACATCTCTTTGACCTAGCATACACATAATACATTATAGACTTCTATAATTCAATGTTAGGCTGCATAGATTAGGTCAGCTGGAACCAGGAACACTTCCCATAAATCCTGATGTACTCGTTACACCATAAGAAGAATGGCATCTAAGCTAATTTTAGTGTCTTTGTATATCCCGAGGTTTTCCCGCAGTCCGCCGGATCCAGGCCGTATCCAGATCTGACGAAGGACCTTCGCCTGGACCCGATGTCAACGCAGTGCTGAAGTGCCAACTAGTCTCTCCCTATGGAGGATCCTTTTACCACTCTACAGATAAAGCGTAGTCGGGAAAATTAGTTTTTGCCTACCCCGAAGTGACAAAATAAAATTCTGTATCAAAATGTATTTAACAAATGATTGTTGTGACAGAAGCGAATCAATCAAAACTAACTTTAGCTGGAAAATAACTTTATTAAAGAACCGCTATAGACAAAACAATCTCTGTTACCTTAAATTATACGCTTATCTCTGTAAAGTTGCTTTGAAACAATCTACATTGTTAAAAGCACTATATAAATGAAGATGACTTGACTTTTAATTATTAATGGCCTTTCACACTAGACTTTTCCTTCATAGATTTCCATTCATGAGTCTATGAAAGTGAGACACCAGAAACACAAGCTCAAGTGAATAACCCTGTGAGAAATAACACAAACATTTATCATTCAAGTGGAGTGGATTGCTTTTTTTTATTATTATTATTATTTGTTATACCGGTATGTTAAATTTATATTTGTGAAAAAGCTGCCACAGAACGTGACGTCATTTCTCGGCCGTCGCACGGCACGTCTGTAGAAATTTCACATGATCAAAGTGTAGAGCGGCCGCGGCTTTAACTAGTTTTAAATGAACAATTTTTATTAGCATTATCTGTGTCCTACATGTTTCACTCAACCCTGTTACTCCTGACATGATTTTCCTCCTTTTAAAAACAGAGCCTTTCTTAAAACTGTGACATCATCTGGGCTCTTTCTACTGCATGATGGGAAGACAAGAAAATAATCTCAATCCATTGTCTCAGTTTTACACAAACTGTAGCACTGACTGAATTCATCAACCCTGTTACCAAAGTTACTGTAAGAAGAATCTCTATAATTATGAATAACTTGTATGATATTTGACAAATACAACTTTATCAGTAACTTGGTGTTTACTGATTATTCTTAAAAAATTATTAATTGTTTAACTATGTTGAAAATGACAAAAATTCTGGTAACGTTGTTGCAAATTGGAAACCAGACATAAAATAAATGTAAAATAGTATTTAGCTTGATCTAATATTGATAATCAATATAAAAATGTCTCAAACCTCCCTTACTGACCATTTGTTGAAGAACAAACCCAGAACATTCTGTATCATTACATAGTTTAACTGTTTATCTAAAAGTGATGAAGTGCTTGAAGGTTTCTAACATGAATGTTCTTCAGGATCATGAATGAATGAAGAATAAACACCAACCTCTTTGTTCTTCAGGATCTTCAGTGTGTTTCATTCTGCAGGGTTCTGGATCACTCATGTTCTCACTGTCCTCTTTAATAAACTCAGTCTTTGCAGATTTCAGCTCTTCCTGATGTTGTCTTCCCTTTCTAGCTGATGGGAATTTACAGCATTTATTGGAGAATTACTGTGGGAGGAGCTGTGGGTGGAGTTATGGAGCTGGTCTGCCAAAATCAAACAATTACTCAGTTTGTTTTTGTTTTTTAACCATCTTCCTTTCACTAGTTGACACACGGTAACATGCATGAAGCAATATGTACATGCTTTACATCTGGGCTTTTCAGTGCCATTGGACATCAATAAATAGCCTACACAAAAGCTTTTAAATGAACATATTATATTTTAAACCAGGCATTGGAAGTACTCCTGTACAATTTCAAAGAGAGCAAAAGTTCAGGATTCTATCTTCATTCAGAATCAGCCTAACATAAGAAAAAGGACACCTGAAACATGTGGACTGCATCACAAGACGATAGACTGGCGAGCGCTAGCACACAGCAAAACAAACCAAGAGGTTAGCAATTTCTTAACCACTCAAAACAACAGTTCTCGACACATCTCGACTAAATGTATGTGCACTCATCATAAAATACACGTACAGGTTACCATGTGCACTAAAGCTAAAGTTACAACCGGTATATTTCAAGCTTACATCGCCCTGATGTGAACACCCACCTCTCTCAGTCCAGTAGAATGCAGACTGAGAAACGAACGCGAAGATTCAGTATATGACCACCACTCGAGCCTCTATCCAATAGAGGGCGCACTTACACAACAAACAACTCTCCCAATATCTATGAAATGACTGAACAATACAAGACATTTGTCATTCTTTAACCTGTTAAATAAGCATTTATGTCTGTCTATCTATTCATCCTACAGTAACTGGTGCCAATTCATTAATTATTTTTAACAATTTGTATTGCTAATCCTAACATTATTCTGCTTCTTCATTAAAGTCCAGATATCTTCCAAATATAAATAATGGTAAGAAAAACAGTTAAAATCATCAACACAGAAATAAACGCATATTGTACAATTTACCCTCAGTCTGACACTCAATGAAATGAGCTTTAAGTGTCAATTCACAGGAGATCTGAAGACATCAGCATAATAAATGAGGTGAAAACAGGAACTATTGTCATGAAATAAAGAGTGTTTTCAGCAGATCTGTTAATATTGATGAGCCTCAGACTATCAACACTCATTCAACAAGCCATTCAGGATCATCAGCAGATCATCTCGCTTTATTCTGAGTGTTTAACTGAAAAACAGATTGAGTAAATTATAAAGGATAACAGCCTGTAAAACTGCTCTATTGGAATAATTGATCAAATTAGATTTTATGATAACTACATTCTTTACAATAAAGTAACTAGATCATTAAAATGTGTAGAAACTAAAACAGACCATTAAGCTTAAAAAATAAAGAGCACCACAAGTAATATTATTCCAAGTGTAATAGGTAGAATATTATTATGTATAGCTTTCAAATGTCTCATGTGACTCATTATAGGCTCGAGTGTAAAGGATTTAGCAGTAGGCCTATATGTTGCAGGTTATTTTAATAATGTAAAATACTAACACATTTAATCCATATGTGTCAAACGAGGAGAAATAAAGTGGCTGTAGCAACACTTGAGCTCGATTTCCATCAATTCCCCTCACAGATCTCAAACTTTAACTCTTGACTTCGTATTCTGTCCAAACACACCGCGCTTTTTAAGTTACGTGACTGTGCAGTTTTGCGAAATATTTCTTTTTCGAATTGCCTGAAAAACCACCTCATGCAAGCGTAAAAACTTGTTTGCGATAAATGGGATTTTTGCAAAATTGACGTGTTTCCATTGAGCGTATTTTCAATTCACAATTTAATTTTTTGATCGCAATTTGAAGGGTAATGGAAACGCGGCTTGTGCCCCATGTTCTCACTTTAGTCTCATTACTTTCTCTCTACTTCTTGCGTGTGTTCCCCTTGTTCTTTGTCGGATTATTGCGTGTGTGTAATAGTTCCTGTTTTCACCTCATTTATTATGCTGATGTCTTCAGATCTCCTGTGAATTGACACTTAAAGCTCATTTCATTGGTGTCAGCAGACTGAGGGTATTTGTTGGCTATTATATGTACATTTATTTCTGTCTTTATGCATTGAATTATTTTTCTTACCATTATTTATATTTGGAATAATTTTATTACAATATTTATATTCTGTTATCAATAAGTATAAAATAGCCATTCCACCGACAGGGTGACATTTCTGTCCCCATTATACATTATATGTATACAAATGTATGAAAATTAACTCTAAAATATGAAATTATTTAAAAATAATAATAAAAAAAATACTTAGAAAACAAAAAAATTGCATTTTCTGTGTGTCCTCTATCTCTAAACTTTACCATGGAATATAATGATTAACACACGCACACTATTTTAAATATCCATTTAAGTCCATTTAAAAATAACTAAAAATAACTGTTGTTCTTTAATGTTTAACTTTTGAACTGCTAATCCATCTGTATGCTTTAAAAAGTCACATAAAGAGGAGATCACTGCTTTTCTGTTTGCATTTGAACATTCAGATGCTCCATAGTTAATGTGATTGTCATCAAGTTCTGATCAGCATTGATTCGTTAAAGAAACCCATGTGGTTAATGCTTAGTCCCCCATTGTCTTGCACAAGGCAATTTTCACAATTGTTTACACTTCTTGCTGCATATATATATATATATACTATATATATATATACTGTATATATACACACACACATATATATATATCATAATCAACCACTCCTTCAAAATGGTATATGGCACTTGATGTTGGCTGCTGCTATCTTTTTTATAAAGATACATTTAATGTATAAAAAAATTACATTAAATCCAAAGTATAGTAATATACAATCTGCTCCACTTGACTGCAAAAAGTTTGTGTTCTTGTAATTCACTGTGTGACGTTTCTGTGGCAAGCAGAGCCAGTGTTGAATTTGCCAAACTCAAACAGGAAGACAGGGAAACTTGTTTATTTAACTTTATTTAATTAATATATATAAAAATAAAATAAAAAACGGCAAAATGGTAATATGTTATAGCAGTTGTCTACTTATGTCCTTTTTTAAATTTTTTTTAAAATTAATTCACACTGGAGAAAAACCTTACAAGTGTTCACGCTGCGACAAGAGATTCAATCTGCTGTCAACTCTGAAAACACATGAGAGGATCCACAGCAGAGAGAAGCTGCACACGTGTGATCAGTGCGGAAATAATTTCTCTTTTAAAACTCACCTGAAGCGACACATGAAGATCCATTCAGTGGAGAAACAGGATCACCGATATCCATGTTGAGAGAGGTTCCTTCAGTTTTATCTTTACTCACTCAGGTGAAAAACAATCACAGTCTGAGATCACAGATAGTTATGTATATAATGATGTAGGATTATCCGTGAACAGTCCATTTCATATGAACCCAACACTGCATTCCACAGTTCAGAACAATTCCCCATCGAACCATTAGTAAATCATAAAACACAGTCATGGTGCCGAGATGGCTAAAGGAGATGTCACCCCCCTTTCCCTTTTTGTGCCTGTCTAATCTCATACCAGTGATGCCAGGACAGCAGGAAAAGATTTATCTTTGTTCCCCAAACTTAAGACCAAATGGCCAAGAAACCCTGTGGTGACCCCAATGCATAAATCCACAGCCTTATCAGGAAACGAAGGATGCTAAAGCATTCCTATGGCCCGGAATCACCACAAACATTAAACCAGGGGACACCTCCTTCCTGCAGCTGTAAATTCCAGAGACTTTTGTCTCCAAAACCAATAGACTGAAATTAACCCACTTGTGGTTTAATACAAACAACGGTCTCAAAATTGCTTCCAATAAGCTGAATTGATCACCAGTATTTACCTCACATATATCTTAAGTATCATGTATGTTTTATATAACCTGTGGAGTTTTTTCTGTGTTTAACCTTTATTACAGCCTATTCGTAGGGTTTTCTACCTCAGTTATAGGAACTAATCACCAGACGTTGCCTCATACATGTGTATCCTCTGTATTATGTACGCTTTATATTACTCAAGTTAATTTTGTGTGTTAAACACTTATCACAGCTAAATCCTTATTTACTTCCACCTCAACTATGGGAAGTATATGTATTTTGGTACCTACTTGATGGGTAAAAGATTTCTAGAATTTTGATATAAAGTAGATGTGTGTAGGATGCACCATATTTAAACTATTAAGTTTGCTTATTAAAGCGTTTAACTAAACTCTCAGGAGTGTCTCTGTATTTTAGACAGCTGGGTTCAGTGCTCACCACTTGATGAATTTTCATCGCTCCCTTTATGGTGCTCAGTGTTTGCACTTCTTCCATCATTTGTACCCAGGCATCAACATCCTCTTCTCCAACATAAAACAGTCGTACCACTGATCCAGAATGTTTCAAATGGTAAAAGAGGGATTCTGCATCGGGCAAATCTTGTCCATGCCTAACTAAATTGTGTGCAGTTCTTTTAAGTGTTCCGCCTATCCCATCCGGTGCCCCCTTGCCATGACTGGCTTCGAAGAAGTTCCAGGTGGTTGTGGAAAACCCTTTCTTGAAAGGTACAGTGGACAAAAGGTAGAAATTGGCTTTCCGCTTGTACTGTGAGGCTGGGCCATCACTAAAAAAATGCAGACAGGTCACATTTGGATGGTTCTCTTGAATCATTTTAAGAACAGGATCCAAGTGGGCCCAAATGCTAGGAGGGTCATGTCTTCTGCTTGGTGATATAGTGCAGAAGGGCACTGGTGCTGGCTCAGCCTTGACATAAAGCACACCTGTATGAAGGGTTGCCTGTTTGTGTGAACCCCCAAAATGAACTGCCTGTATCTCTTTTGCATATTTGCAGGAGTAATTTCACTGAAATCTACATGGATGAGGCATTCATTTGGGCCAAGATTTTCACGCAGTTTCCTGTACATGGAATACTGCCATCTGATATTAAAGAGGTGTCCACGGAAGTTAAACAATCTTTCCTGAAACCGAGTCACAAGTTCATCCTCTGTTATAGCAATTTCCTTTTTGATTGTAACAGTGGAGCTATCACAACCATTCTCATGACTTATCTTTTCAAGGGACCACTGAGTCAGATTTACCTCTTTGTTCTGAGGGGATCTGAAGAGTGAACACGTGGTCGTCTTGCATTCCTTGCATTGGCCATATGCGCACTCCTTTTTTGTCATATCGCACGCAATGGCATCAGCCATTTCCTCCAAATTTTTGGAAGTAAGGATGCCAAGTGAAAACAGCTTGTCTGCCATATACTGCAAGTTCTCATGTGTTTTGCAGAGGCAAGTATCCCGGTCAGCCTCTTTTGGCTGTGTAACCCAAAATGGTCTCTGGGCACAAAAAAAAAAAAAAGAGTAAGACACATGCTTATGCTCTGCACTGAACTTCGTGTGGAGAGTGACCATTGTGTCACAGAGAATTCTTCTTTGCTTTTTTATTTTTCTTAAAGTGACTGTGTTCTTCTTTCCAGTGACAACCCTACTCACATCATCTCTCAAAAAGAATTGTTTGACAGAGCTCCTTAGACCTTGAGAAATTATATTCTTCTGTCTTATGAAATCAAGTTCTTTCCCACATGTTTTCCACCTTTTATATGAAAAGCCAATCTGTTTTTGGCAGAAAGCCTGTAATTTATACTTCTTGATCAATTTTCCACAAATCAGCCGTGCATAAATTTGTTGACCCTCTCTTTTTTTGCTGCAGAATATCTTGCCTTTATTTCACTTAAAAGAGAGAAGTGAAACCTAAGGGTTTTTTTGACCAGTGATGAGGCATTGCTTCCCTTAAGAATGTTTATTGTTTTGGTTGTGGGGCTCTGAGGATTCTTTTTCAGCATTTTCTTCTTTAGACGGGCACATTTTGTGGTAACCCTTCCTTTTACAGTCCCCTAATTACTAGGTATTTACCTGGTAAATATATGGTAAGTTATAGTTGGTTATTGGTAATTACCACAGGTAACAAATATGTAAATGCAGGGAAACTACAAACTAATTACTAAGTATTTACCTGGTAAGCATATGGTAAATTATAGTATTTTAGTGTGTAATTACTTAAGGTGATTAGTATGTAATTACAGAGAAACTACCAGGGAAAAAAACACCACTGTTAAATATCAACTCAACAAAGTACTGTGTACTTGTTACCTGTTTAGGTTGGTAATAACTCAGATTTAATTGTGTACTTCCTCAGAATGTAGGCAGACAATTTTTAGAAACACCTCCAGTATTACCCATCAATTCAAGTTAGGTTTGTAGATATCCTAGGGTTATGTTGGTAACAGTCCATGTTTATTTATTACTATCTTGAAATTAAGACGGTAGTTTCCAGTAAATTACCTTGTCTTACATAGTTGTTGTTCATTGCTACACCCATTTATAGAGGGTTTATCAAATAATTTACCTTACACTTACCTGGTAACTACCCCTCAGGAACAGTTTTCCCTAATGTCATGGCACATCTTAAATACTGGGTATGTTCTTGCAAATGTTTTTACAATTTACTCAGTAAGTAAAGTGCAACTGTACTGTAAAATGAAGCCTTGTTTATTTCCATGGTATTACTGGAATTGTACCATATAACCTGATCATTCCCTTTTCCATATAGTCACACTTTTTTACCTCGTATGTCCTGCAACGTTACCAAGGAAAACATGACAATTTACTCGGTAAGTAAAGTGTAACTGTACTGTAAAATGAAGCCTTGTTTATTTCCATGGAATTACTGGGACCTTACCCTATAATCTGATCATTCCCTTTTCCATAGTCAATTTGTTTTTTACCTCTTATGTCCTGCAACGTTACCAAGGAAAACATGACAATTTACTCAGTAAGTAAAGTGTAACTGTACTGTAAAATGAAGCCTTGTTTATTTCCATGGAATTACTGGGACCTTACCCTATAATCTGATCATTCCCTTTTCCATAGTCAAATTTTTTTACCTCGTATGTCCTGCAACGTTACCAAGGAAAACATGACAATTTACTCGGTAAGTAAAGTGTAACTGTACTGTAAAAGGAAGCCTTGTTTATTTCTATTGTATTACCAGACTCTTACCACATCCTTTGTAAACATTTTTGAAATCACAAACTTTTACCATGTGTGTTCTGCAACTTAACTAAAACATTCCAGCCTGGTCTCATTAATAAGTAGTATTAATACGTAATTTTCAAAGATAGAAAACTACATAGGCTACAATTATGAAGAAAAACAACATACGTGTAATCACAATAATTTATTTATTGCGAAAATGTCAAAACCGGTACCAAAAGTCGTTCACATGACGATGTGTTGCAGTCACAGTCCTCTCTCTCAGTATATAGTTTTGAATGAGGTACAGAGCAGAATTTAAGTTATTAATCCATGAAAATGTTAATCCAGCTTCCCTCTGTGTGAATGCGCGCGCGCTTCTCCATTTCAAAAGTTTACCGACTGAAATACGGCATGTTGCAATCTGTGACGAACATGGACGAACAGGTGAGAGCCAATGAGCGTTTGATATCACTGCCATAAAACATGTCGTAACGCTTCTTGAGGGCGCAATTTTTTAATTTGAATTCATCACTTGATTTGACAGTTACGGACTGCGCTGGTGTGATAGCCTGTGAAATGGAGATGAAGATCACTCACTGGATAAAGGGCTGAATTTGGATCTCTTTCTTGCAAACGTATGGATTCTAAAGATTTGGATTATATCAAGTATAATAAAATGTATGTATTTTGTGAATTTATGTTGGTGTATTGTTCTATTGGAGAAAACGCATTTTGTGTCTCACTGTAAATAAACTAAATATTAAAATGGTTAAACGATTAAATAAGGTATTTTTAAGGTTTTAAAGTGTATTCTTGTTTAACTGCATGTAGGCTTATCGTTTTTGTGCTGTTAATTCGTAAACATTTTACATTTTAGTGCTGTAAATACATCAGTATTATACGTTTCTGTGTGTATAAAATGTAAGTAAATGTACGGTAGAATTACATTTTACGTAAAAATACACACGTATTCTCATGAGATCACGTTGAACATTCTCAGTAAGTAAAGTGCAACTGTACTATAAAAGGAAGCCTTTTTATTTCCATGGAATTACTGGGATTTTACCCAATAATCTGTAATAGCTACAGTTACGTAGCTATTACAGATTATAGGGTAAAATCCCAGTAATTCCATGGAAATAAACAAGGCTTAATTTTACAGTACAGTTGCACTTTACTTACCGAGTAACTTGTCATGTTTTCCTTGGTAACGTTGCAGGACATACGAGGTAAAAAAGTGTGACTATATGGAAAAGGGAATGATCAGGTTATATGGTACAATTCCGGTAATACCATGGAAATAAACAAGGCTTCATTTTACAGTACAGTTGCACTTTACTTACTGAGTAAATTGTAAAAACATCTGCAAGAACATACTCAGTATTTAAGATGTGCCATGATATTAGGGAAAACTGTTCCTGAGGGGTAGTTACCAGGTAAGTGTAAGGTAAATTATTTGATAAACCCTCTATAAATGGGTGTAGCAATGAACAACAACTATGTAAGACAAGGTAATTTATTGGAAACTACCGTCTTAATTTCAAGATAGTAATAAATAAACATAGACTGTTACCAACATAACCCTAGGATAACTACACACCTAACTTGAATTGATGGTTAATACTGGAGGTGTTTCTAAAAATTGGCTGCCTACATTCTGAGGAAGTACACAATTAAATCTGAGTTATTACCAACCTAAACAGGTAGCAAGTACACACTTTGTTGAGTTGATATTTAACAGTGGTGTTTTTTTCCTGGTAGTTTCTCTGTAATTACATACTAATCACCTTAAGTAATTACACACTAAAATACTATAATTTACCATATGCTTACCAGGTAAATACTTAGTAATTAGTTTGTAGTTTCTCTGCATTTACATACTTGTTACCTGTGGTGATTACCAATAACCAACTATAACTTACCATATATTTACCAGGTACAGGGTTACCAGTGCTTCCACACCGAACGCGAATGTGCTGTGGCGAAAAAACGACTTTTATTTTTTCCGCTTCGATGTCGATTTTTTTTTTACTTTTGTAGCGACAAAATAGGCTGCAGCCAATCACAGACTACAAGGACAACGATTTGAAAGACAATGTGTGGTGTAGCATTGCCAACCAACTTGGTTATTTTGACTGTGAGTACGTTGTGTGATAGTTTTAGTCGTTGTATAGTCCTGTGCTGTGCAGGCTAGCAGGCTAAACTACATTTGGGATAGAAAGCTAACACTATTATCGTCAAAGATAGAGACAGAGACTGTGTTTACTTTGAACACGTAACAAAATGTAGTGAGACTATTTAGGGCTGCTATACTATACATTCATTGTGTGATATACAGTTTCTAGTCGAATGATTTTAACTTACTTCGTGTGTTACATGTAGCCTAATGTGTAGTTACATTACAAAACGCACTGTGTTTAGCTGAAGACGCAAACAAAAAAAAACAAAAAACCTCTGCACATAAGCATACTCCCCTTCAGACTCTCTGTTCTGTAAGATTGGGTGCACCCAAAACCTTCTTTTCTGTCTTTTAAATAAAATGAAAAGCTCGTCTTCACTGAATGCTTTGACTATGACTGGATGGTGATGAAGTGTCCATGTTTTCTCAGCTGTCTGCGCGATTCGCGCGAAAGTCTTGGAATGTTGAAGCTCTCTGAACGTCACAGACGTCGCAAATTCGCGTCGCGGCTGATGTGAATGGTTTTGATGCGAACTATTCGCACACGAACTATTCGCTTTTTCGTTTCGCTTTTTCGTTACGCATCCGTTGTGAAATGACCTTAAGGCTGTCGTGTTGTGGGCGCTCTGGAGATCGATCGATCGATCTTCTCTCTCTCTGACAGTGAATAGCAAAAATGCATCACGGACAAAAAAAAAACGTCTTTATACTGTAGCATTCCCGCTTGACACAAAGACCATGTGAAGACAAGCGCTGAAAAATGATCGAGCTAATTTTTTTTATTGTGCAATTAATTAATTTATTGACTATCGCAATAGGCCTAAGAGTAACATTTAGTTTTATGTGAAAATCGGTCAATGAACTACATCTTTCGTCTCGCACTATGTACGTCACCAACATGATGTGTGCAGTCTGGTACAAAACACTCAGGGCATGACAGCGTAACGTTACGATTATAACGTAAGACTATTGAAAAAATGACAGAATGTTAGCTTCAGTAAAGTTAGCTTCATTCATTGAGAGAAAAGGTATGACATCACGTGCGCCTTTTGGGTTTGTAGTCTTTGTAATTATGTATTTACGTCTTATACCTCAACAGTTTTACATCAAACTGTGACTTTCTTGACTTTAAAATGTATCTTTTAAATTGACAAACATCATGTGTAATTCAGGGCACAATTCAAGTCTCTCACCATTGACTACCATACAATATTTTCCGAAATAAGGTCCCATGGTGGTCCACTGGAAGGGGAGAGATTTTAATTACAGTACTTTTAACCATTATGTGGTTTTCTGGAAATAACTTGGATTCTGCTATTCTATTAGCTAGATGCAGAGTTTAGAAAGATGTCTGATGGAAAGGGTGAGATGCTAATCAGAAAATGGGAATCATCAGTTATTCCAAAACTGAAACGGATTGCAGCTTTGGAGAAAGAGAGTGTAAACTTTCTGTTGGATCAGCTTTCAGACGGTAATGATGGTAAGTACTAAATACATGTAAATGCATAAATATGAAGTATGTCATCTATCAGCTTTGACTAACTTTTACAGCCATTTCAACTTGAGCTGGCAGTTGTTTCCCAAAAGCATTGTTAAAATAGTCACCAATATTAGGGGTGGGTGATCTGGTGATTTTTCTATCGTGATCGATCTTAAAGACGTCCACGATCTTCTTTTTGAGAAAATCGTAGAGATTGCGATCTTTTATGTCCTTGTAATAGCAGGACTTTTATTTTGACGTCGCTGAGAACGCCTGAGAAAGGCAGCATTTGAGAATACATTGCATACATTCTCCATGTTCATTAGTTCACAGTCTCTGTTTAACAGTCAAATAATTTAATACATTATTGGGTAGAACTGTTAAACAGTATGCAAAAAAAATATTAGTTTGCTTTTATATTATTAGTAACAGCAAGGCAAACACTATTAATACTTTCTCATTACCGTCAACATTCAGCAAATGCGCATTCATATAATTTAAACAAATCTTGGAATATCTAATAAACATTTCATTTCACAAACCTTGCAGATTAAATCGAATCCAGCTGTCAAATATTATGAAGTGTGCATTTGTAGACTGCATGAACGTGTTACTGTCCTCGATGGTCATTCCGTGTTAATTAGTTCAATTAGCTCAAGTTGTTGTTTAGACAAAATAATCAATTCACCTTCAACCTAAGATTAATAACTTTTTCAATGTTATTATAATGCATTAATTGGTTAGTTACAGACATAATTTTAACTAACTGACACTACCATCTTATTCTCTTTCTCATTAAAGGGATACTTCACCTCTGGAAAGATGAATGTGTATTTAAAATAGGTCATTTATGTAGACGAAATGTGAAGAAATTTTTGAATTTGGAGCTTTCTAGACTGAGAAAAGTCAGAAAATGTATTTTTGGCTTATGTGGATGAAAGACAACAACTCCCAGAATGCACTTGCTTCGCTGCCCTAGGAGGCCACTCCCAAGCCACGCCTACCGGTAAGAGAGCGCAGATGAAAACAACAAGGCTAGGCTACTATTGAGACTCCGTGATGAGTTTGCCAGGGATTTCGAGATCGCTCAAAATGTCCGGGATTCATCATTACTGAGACGCGCCGGTCTCGCATCTCTCACGGAGGAGCGGGAATTTTCTTAGCAATGGTAAAACGAACATCAACCGATCACTTGTTTAGCGTTCATGTAAACACTACATTCAGATTCACCAATCGGAATGAATTCAGTTAGATTGAAACAAAAGGTGTGCATGTAAACAATGAATGGTGACTGCAGAAAGCAAAAGCCGAATCCCGGACATTTTGAACGATCTCGCCCGCCGGACAAGTCCGGGAAATGGAGGATGGTAACCCCTACTCAGCTTTCTCCACAGAACAAGAGCCTGCTACCTTAGCTTCCAAAGAAAGACGGCTGACACTGTGTACATTCTGTGAGTGAGATCCCACCCTCTATGGGCGGGCTGAAAACATGCGGAACAGCTCCTACTACTGGCTGTAGTCTTTAGCCTCTGGCCAAAAAATCCTCAGATGACGCAAAAGGACAATTTTTGCGTCATCAGAGGATTTTTTCCAGACAAAAAATACATAAATCTCTCGTCTCAGGGGGATATGAGGGTGGAAAGCATGGTAATTCGAAAATACTACAGGTTTTCTACTAATACAAAGCTTAATGCTAAATCCTGAAGTATCCCTTTAAATAGATCAGAAGTGCTACATCATGCTGCAGGTCCTGACACACTTACTTCCACCAACTCCAGGAAGAGGTGGAGAGTCAAGCCGGTGCAGTGTCAGATCTGCGATTTCATATTTGCTGGACTTTGTACCGGTAATTTTTATTAACTTATTTGTTATAATCTTGGATCACTGATAATAATTATATTATCTATTAACATAATTATCTTTAACATGTGCATTGTCAAAAAAAGTTATATTTTTTTCCCCTCTTGTCTTCATCTACCTCCATCTCTTTCACAATGCTACACAAAATCTCTCTACCTCTTCATCTATATTTCAATATAGTGTGGAACCAGGATCTCCAGTATATGTGACAGTGGTGACATCGCCACCAGGAGCCAGCAGCCACAACTAGTCTGCATTGGAAACCTGACCAGTGAGGCACGCCAGTTTGTCATTGTTGCCAAAAATGACAAAGTTGTAATTCCACTGGAAGAGGAGAGTCTAACCTGTGCCTTGGATAAGCTGTTTAAGTTCTTCTGGGTCTACAACCTTTCATATCCTCCTCAGCTCACTTCAGTTTTTACCTTTCTGGAATAACTTGACAATTTCTAAGACTGTAAGAAGATCCAAAGTTTTGGAGCTTATTGCCAAGCTTCAGGCTTTGGACTAAATCAGCTTGTCATGTACTGTTGTCCAATATGTAAAAAGCCAGTTACAGGGATTAAAGTTCTCCGTCGCTACGACGGATTTCCGTTAATTGCAGCAAGTCTATGACGGATTTCCGTCAATATGGTTCCAGTCTGTCCTTAATGTCTTAAATTCACTTTTCATAATTTTAAGGCCGTAAATAGGCTTTAATTTCTCAAATAGTGTAATAAATGTCTTAATTTTAGTTTGAATAGGTCTTAAATTAAGGAAAGACGAGGTGTATTCACCCTGCTGAGGGGGATGTGATCAAAGCCTGGAGTGGAGCAAAAGCACGTTCCTCTCTCCACTCTAAGCACTCTGTAATCACTTCGCTTATTGTCCACTCCGGGTTTTCAATTACCGCTCACTGAAAGTGCATGTCAGGCTACAGTTGAGCGCTGAGGTAGAACTATCTATCAGTTACCATGGACACACTTA
This sequence comes from Leuciscus leuciscus, assembly GCF_965113295.1. Taxonomy (NCBI): domain Eukaryota; kingdom Metazoa; phylum Chordata; class Actinopteri; order Cypriniformes; family Leuciscidae; genus Leuciscus; species Leuciscus leuciscus. The sequence goes on from NW_028118079.1 coordinate 18,069, forward strand.
TAATGCAGGTAGGGCTGGGCGATATATCGATATAAAAAATATATCGATACATTTTTTAAATGCGATATGGAATTAGACCATATCGCATATATCGATATAGTTCAAATTTGCGCTGTGATCCTTGCTCCCCGCGCCCCCGCTCCTCCTATTCCACTCTGCGTGTGTGTTTAGAGCATGTTATGTTGTGAGAGGCGAATCATGACTACTTCAGAAAACCCAGAACAATAGGAACTACCAGGCAGTGACATAAGTGTACGCTGAAATAAAGTTTTTCACCTCAGAAAAACTGACTTTCTTGTCCTGTCAGCCGTATACTGTTCTCGTAGCGCGCCGCACACTCAATTGCACGCGCAAATGCAGCGGCGCGCGCTGTATCGCCTCATGGCCCTTTCACACAGGATGCGGTATGCGCGGCGCTTGCCGCTGGGTTCAGCGTTGCCCTTCAGATACAACGCGAAAAAACTGTTTACACACATTGTCTACCTACAAGTTACCTGACTGTTAAAACACAACTATTTTTAATGTAAATCTGTCTGTCTATGAGACGATCGTTCATACCAAACGATGTCTTAATATAATTTACTTTCATCCATTTTGATTTCCGTGCTTGTTTGGATCCCCCGATTCTATTGGCCGCGCTGGTAATCGTCACAGAGCGCAGCGGCAAAAGTTGAACTATTTTGAACTTTGACCGCGGCGTGCGCGTGAGCACGCCAATGATGCGCACCGCTGCGCTTGCGCTTTGGTCGACGCAGCAACAAAACGTCTTTGCGCGGCGCAAGCCATTGAGATGAATGGGTTTTATAGCGCAGCGCCGCGCATACCGCGTCCTGTGTGAAAGGCCCATCACTGATCAAGCTACTGCAAAAGAAACTACGAGCATGCAACGCCGTTACGTTGTAAATTACCCGAAATAAAAGTAATGCAGGCATGATTTTCATTCTATTCACCAGGAGCAGTTTCCATGTTTCATTAACAGTTATTGTTAATATTGTGTATTCACCATCGTAACTGTCGTTTCCATATTAACCCCAAAATGCCACTATTTTTCTTTGTATTATTTTTTTATATTTTTAAATGACTGTAGTGGCTCATACCAACATTGTATTAACAAAAACTAGTTTGGGACTGCTATTTAATAGCTTTAGCATAGGACTAATGTTTATTTATTAGTACTAGTCTTTACTATTAGTCATATTCTTACAATTTATGTTAAGTAAAGGGGAAAAGTACTTGTGTGTGTTAACAAAAACTTTTAAAAAATGTGTTATAATTTGCCTATATATAATATTTTCCCCTTTACTTAACGAAAATTTAAGTAAAGTGGAAGGCTTAGCGAAATCGGGGGAGAATGGCAAGCCTTTTAGTTCGTGGACTAAAAAAATCAAACAGCCAGGTAAGTTACATGTCTTTGCACAGTATGTCACAGGAGACTTCAATATGGCAATAATGGTAAAAAAGTGCTAGGTCACCATCAATCAGAAGCTAGTCACAATGCTGCCGTTCGTGCTTTACAGTAGCCTGCATGCTCCCTGCCTGGTTTTCATAGATTAAAATAGCTTTTAAAATATGCCTACTGGCAATATTAAAGCGGTTTAAAACGTCTTCCCTTAAAACGCTATTGGTCTCGACCAGTGCTTTAAGTGGGCCGGTGCGCGCCGGTACTCAGTACCGCCACTTCCAAATATAGCTCTTAAGCGTACCGACACCTCTCCGTGCGCCCAGAACGTGCTTTTAACGTACCGGTACGCTCATTTGCACATCTGTTTTAATCCTTTGGCTGCGCTGCCTCTTTTCAGAGCGCCCTTCACAATGCAAGCTTCCTAATTCATCTCACCGAGAGCAGAGACTGCATTACCCATACACCCTTGAGTTTTACAAGTGAAAAGCGCATGCGTCGCATTTGCCGCTGTCAGTGTCAACTCAACGTGGTCTGGAGAGGGTGTGTGAAGCGCGCAACCATAGCTGCTCAGTTAAAACACAAATACAAATGAACACTTAATATGCTCTCCTGGCTTCAGACTCTGAGTAGTAAAAGAACAAGGTCAGAATCAGAGGACTCGGTGGCTGACACCCCACCAAGCCAGAATGATATCGCTGCAGCCGGTCAGAATGAAAGCAGCACTTGTGCCGCGGTCGATGAGGTTCTCACAAGTGGCGACGAGGATGAGAGTGACGTCACTTCTACCGATGACAACAGCCGCGTTAGCGAGCATGAGTGGCCAGAGTGTTGGACCCAAGCACAAGTCCGGTATTTCTCCACAAATTACAAGTGGCTGATGAGCAGAAATAAAAAGTTGGGTTGTAGTGTGTGTAGTCAAGTTTGTGCTCGCGTGGACATGCAGCAAGGGCAGAGAGTGTCGCAGGAGTGGAGTGGGTGCTTAATCTCGTCTTTTGGAAGGGACAAGGCTGCACAACAAAACTCACTACGAAAGAAAATAAAAGAGCACAGAGACTCAATTTATCACAAGAAAGCAGTTGAAATAAAAGAGAAGGCAACACAAAATACAATGCAAAAACACATTGAAGATATGAGAAAGGCTGACTACGCTTCAACTTGCAATGTGTTTAGAACAGCTTATAAGATTGGCAAGCATGGGCGTCCCTTTACAGACATGCCAATAGATGTCCAGTTGCAAGTCTTAAATGGTGTCAAGATGGGCAGAGTTTTGCACTCTAATAACTCATGTGCAAATATACTGGATCACATTGCAGCTGAAATGAAAAAGAAGGTAGTCAATGACATAGTGATGAATGAAAGAAAATTGTGTGTGCTCATTGATGAATCCACTACAATAAGTGGAAAGTCTGTGCTTGTCGTGTGCCTGCGGTCAGCTATTTCCAGTGAAGTGCCAGACACAATATTTTTTGAACTGATTGAGCTGCAGGGGACCACAGCAAAGGACATCACTGAAGCACTGTTAGGATGTCTTCATAATAATGGCTTTGACCCTCACTACCTACAGGAACATTTGTTGGCATTTGCTTGTGATGGAGCCTCAGTGATGCTTGGGAGGAAAGCAGGAGTTGCTGCGCAGCTTTGTTCCAAATTCCCTTACCTGTTTGTCTGGCATTGTTCCAATCACAGACTGGAACTGGCAGTTTGTGATGTTTTGAAGGAGGTAGGAGGAATCAACCACTTTAAAATATTTTTAGATCAGCTTTACTCCCTCTACCATGCATCCCCAAAAAACCAAAGGGAGTTAACCGAGAGTGCTCACAATGTTGGACAGCGTCTCCTTGTGATAGGCCATGTTTTATCAGTGCATTGGGTTGCTTCAAGCGAGAGAACAGTGAAAGCAGTATGGGAGAACTACCAAGCTCTGCAGGTACACTTTACAAGTGCTGCTGCTGATACCAGCAGGGACTCAAGAGAGAGAGCGAAATACAAAGGACTCAATGATGTTCTCACTTCTGTTTCTTTTGTGGTCAATCTTGGCATCATGTATGACGCTCTCACAGAACTCAGTGACCTCTCAAGAATGCTCCAGAGACGGGACATGACTTTGGATCAAGCCGACAGGCAGCTGGACCGACAAATCCGGGTGTTTGAGTCAATGGTATCCACACCTGGTCCCTACACACAAACTGCCATTGAAGCTGAAAAGAAGAAAATCTTCAGAAATGTATGCCTGCATGAAAATCAGAGGGTTATACAAATCAACCCTGGGCAATTTTTCCGCAGCCTGGCTGAAAATGTTAAGTGCAGGATGACTCCAACTACTTCCTCACATGTCAGTAGAACCTCTTCCGAAAAGACAGATAGTCACCTCTTCTCAGACATCAAGGTCCTCCAGTCTGACTCCTGGCCTGCATCTCTAGATATTCAATATGGGGATGCAGCAGTCAGACGTTTATGTCAGAGATTCAGAGTTGGGGAGAGGGAAAGTGTCCTAGGATTTAGGGAGTATAAAGACCTTAAAGCTTCCAAGACACCAGAAGCCCTGAAGCCTCTCAGTAGTCCTTATAGGACGGCAAGTGTCAAAATGATTAATGACTTTGACCTTTGACCTTTTGACAGGTTGAACTTCCGGTGACCTTATGATTGATGGGTTGAACCTCCTTTATGAGGTCATGGGATTAACCTTTGGCCTATCGATCATGTGGTTTGACAGTTGCTTTTGCCCCGGTGACCTAGCTAGTCCTAAATCATAGTTTTGACGGTTAGTTTTTGACCTATTTAACTAGAACAGATGTTTGAACTTTGTCCCAGTTATGTGTGTGTGCGTGTGTGGTTATATGGCTTGTGCCTGTGCCTGCAGTTATTTCATATATGTGACATTCAGTTATTTCACATTTATATATAAAACATTCTATAATTTATATAACCTAAAACAATTAAAGGTTGAAAAAACATTTAGTTATTTCACATTCATATGTAAAACATTCTATCCTTTATATAATCTAAAACAATTAAAGGTTGAAAAAACATTTAGTTATTTCACATTCATATGTAAAACATCCTTTATATAATATAAATGATCATGCTAAAGTTCTTTTTAAAAGTGTATAACATAAATTATATAATCTAAAGCAATTTAACTAAGGTTGAAAAATATTCTGTTCTTTTAAAAGCTTACTAAAACCAATAGTTTTAGATAAAAGTATATAAAATTGTCTTACCTTATTTTAGAGAGAGTTGAAGAAGTAGCTCCTAACACATCATTGTCCATACGAATGGGTCACAAAAATAATTAAGCTAAAGTTGAAAAAATATTCTGTTTTTTTAAAAGTATATAATGAAATACTTATAAAATCTACCGAACCAAGTATTTCAGTTTACTGAATTCATATAGTCATTCCTGAATGACCTCACACTGTCTCAAAAGATAAGGAGCGCGCGCGTGTCTGTGTGTCTGTGTGTCTATGCGCGCGTCCTCTTCCTGCGAGCTCTGACCCCCCTCCTTACAGTGTAACTGTCAAGTGAATCTCACACTAACAAAAGTTGAAAACATGCCTTTAAAAGTATAATATAAATATCTTATTGATCCAATTGTTTTAGTTTTAGATGAATAAAAAATGACTGAGTTAAAATTAACTCATCAATGTCCATACCATTCATGTCCACAAAAATAATTAAACTAAAGTTGAAAAACATACCTTTAAAAGTGTATAATATAAAATAAAATATCTTGCTAAAGTTGAAAAACATACCGTTCCTTAAAAGTATAATATAAATATCTTATTGATCCAACTATTTTAGTTTTAGATGAATAAAAAACGACTGAGTTAAAATTAACACATCAATGTCCATACCACTGATGCCCACAAAAATAATTAAACTAAAGTTGATAAACATACCTTTAAAACTGTATAAATGTAATGGTTATAAAATAATTTTACTAAGGTTGAAAAAATATTCAGTTCTTTTAAAAGAATATAACATAAAAAGCTTACTAAAACCAATTGTTTTAGTTAAAAGTAAATAAAATCATCTTACCTTATTTTAGAGAGAAAGTTGAAGAAGTGGCTCCTAACACATCATTGTCCATTGATGTCCACAAAAAATGCAATTTATGAATGGATTCAAAATTGTTTTACACAACTGAATTCATATAGTCATTCCTGAATGTCTCTCAAAGCACCGTCTCAAAACATAGGGAGGCGCGCGGTATGTGTGTCAAAAAGTAAAACACACGTGTGTGTGTGTGTGTGTGTGTGTGTGTGTGTGTGTGTGTGTGTGTGTGTGTGTGTGTGTGTGTGTGTGCGCGCCCCTTCACATGTGAGCTTTGACCCCTCTCCTTCGCATACCAGAGCACAGTGAAAGTGAGGAAGGGGTTTCCTAATATCACACTCACAAAAGTTGAAAAACATACTGTTCCTTAAAAGTGTATAAATAAAATGGTTATATAAATATACTGAAACCAATTATTTTAGATGAATAAATAAAATTCATCTTACATGTTTAGAGTTACAACTCTTGAACTTACATGTTCAAGAAGCTGTTGAGAGCTATAAATCACAGAGTGGTTCTCTCTCACACCAGCGTCTCTGACTCAGAGGGGTGTATTCAGTGATGGGATGAGACATTTTGAATGGTGTGTTAAACTTATAATCCTAAATGTTTAAATGACATCTTTTAAAAATAAAAGATGTTTTAAATAAATTATTAAAAGTCTTAATAAAAACAAATATTTTACAACGATGGTCTGTGGAAAAATTTGACTTGAACAAAGTATTTTTATTTATTTATCATGGGTATGTCAAATCACTTGAAAATTGAAGCGTCACAAGTCATCTCACGCCTGTGAAATATTCAGTAATTTCTTAAGTTGTATCTGTGAGAAAATGACAACCACATAGGCCTATCTTCAGAGAGAGCAACCATGAAAACATTTAGAAACTGGGAATCTTCCAGAAATAAGGTCCTTCCGATCAGCGCTGAGAAAGAAGTTACTGGACAATAATGATAGCTTCAGAATATCGGATGACAGATGAGTCTCTGTGCATCGTGTCAGAGCGCATGTCATGTTAGTCTGCTAACGCCTTTACAGAGCCAAAAGTTTTGTACACACAAAATTTATTTCAAATCATAATCGTAAAAGTTTACATTAGATATTTTAAAAGATTGTTTAAATTATATCTTTAAAGTTTGAATACATACTCATCTTCTATTTATCTTTTAGAAGACTTATGTATGATATAAATTATTTTGTTTAACGGTGACCTAAAGTATAATTGTTATTAAACAATGTCTGTTCAAAACTTTAGGTGGTCGTCTTAAATCTAATTTATATGAAAAAGATTCAATCAGCATATTTTTTTCCATGCTGGGTTTCAATTTTTATGGTGGGGGCTTTCCATAGCTATCCCGTACACCTAAAAACGACCATCACAGAAAACTACTATAAAAAGGAAATAAATAAATCATTTTATAAAATGTAAACAAAGTTTTAGCTAAATAAAAACACCTTACATTTCCAGAGAGGTGAAGTAGTTCTTTATGCAATGATAAAAACGATCCAAAAAAGCAAATAGTTTAAGTTGTCATAAACAGAACAAAACAAAACAAATCCTTCAGTGATAAACTACAGTGTGAACTGAAGCTTCAGGATATAGGGCGACAGAACAGATGAGTCTCGGCGGACAATGTCGCAGTAAATCTAGTCTGCTAACGCCTTTCCAGAGTACATCCAGAGTTTACACTAATTTCATTTAAAAGCATAACCTTAAAAGTTTAAATCAAATCTTTAAAATCATATCTTCTTAGAAGATTTATGTATTATTGTTACTAAGCAGCGTCTGTCCAAAAACTTTAGATTGTTACATACAACATACAACATGAAACATGTTGTCAAGGTTTGTCACAATGTTTTTTAAGAAATCCTAGGACTTCACATTGCTCTTATTTAGTCAAAGTTGTATCATTTGGAAAATCAAAGTAAAAATCATACATCGTCTTAATTCAGAGTATAAGTATAAGATCGTATAAGATCATTTTTACTCGTATCTCCCGAACTAGGGTGAAACCCTTTACTGAGAATATACCACCGGTCATCTACTCAAAATATATGTAGAAGTTTCAAATGTTAGCATTTGTTGATGGTGGCCGCATGAACAGACTTTGGGGAGAGCTATAGCAGAAAGCATGCCCTTTGACCTCCTCAATTTTGGAGGCTTTTTTGTTAAAGATTTCTCCCATCTAGCGGTTCTCCCATCTACTCGCTTTTTCAACTTTGGTAAATGTGTCAAGAAGCTATGACAACGTGTCTTCCGATAGCGCTTCATCGAGTTTAATTGTACATGTTCTACCGTTATGCCGTCTATATAATGATTTACTCAACCAAGCTCGTCATTTAGACCGTGCCTTTGACTTACCCGTCGAGAAGAACGCAGGCAACTTCCCTTTCAAAGTGTTTCCACCTGGGAAAAGCTATCCCGATATTTATTTACATACCGATAAATAAAATTTTTGCTTTTTGGCGACGACCAGTGCAGCCTTTCAAATGTGCCTGGGGCAGTATCAACACCTCCCATATGGTCTAGCGGTTAGGATTCCTGGTTTTCATCCAGGCTGCCCCGGGGTTCGACTCCCGGTATGGGGAGACAATTTTTTTACATCGCCAACAAAATTCAAGTTATTCAAGTTCATCAATAATCATTTTTAGTTATGCATAGTCTTAGAGGCCTACACGAACTGCAGAAACAAGCAGTTTCTTGAAGATTCGGTACTGAATCATTTTCACAAATACAATTATTGAATTCAGAAAATTTCACTATGGAATATTTACTTTATCTATCATAATTTCAATTTAGTACGTCATCATTTAAACTTTTCATCTCATAATTATGACGCATAGTCATAATTTTTATTTCAACTTTTTAATTCAGAATTACAATTTTTGTCAATTACGCCTTTTTAATGTAATAATTCAAACCTTTTTAAGTCATCATTTGGTTGTTGACTATAGTAGTGCTGATGATGAAATGTGTCGAGTTAGGCTAGCGCTTTTTGTACCTCTCTGGTCTTTTTCAAGATGGCGGAACGACACGGAAGCTTCCTTGGACATACCCGCCCCATGTAAATAAAGATAAGAAATGATCTGATTTTAAGAAAGATCATTTTACACCCATGAGGACATATTTTATGAATACAGACAATGATTTTAGCTAATAAAATACAATTTTTCAACCCGAGCGAATCTACACATGAGAGGCCTTCAGAAGTCATAACTTCAGCGGCTTAGGCCCATTGGTGTAGGTATTTGTAAAAATCAAATACTCTATTACACTTTTTAAAGTTAGAATAAAAAGACCTGTAGTGTTGTCTGACACAAGGCCATTAACTTGTTTTATAAATGTACTTTGCTTATTTCTACAAATATCAACCTGATAAATGAAAATCAGAAAAAAGAAAAAACAGTGTTTTAAAATACAACTAAACCATGATAATGTTTAGTTTAGATGTTGATGACTCAGGCATAGTGCAACCAGATTTCTCTAACATCTCACTCACAACGCAAAACGTTGTAAATAAACATTTTCAAACTGTAATTTAACCATATTTTATTAATATTATGTTGATTTAAAGCTTTTTGTTATTAACTAATACCTTTATCTTTTAACATCCGGCACAAAATGAAAGAGATGAATTATTTGAAAAAAGGAATATTCACAATCTACACTATACAGTTAGATTTTCTCCTACTTAGTATCTGTGGGTGTATTTTTACACACTCTTGTAAAGACTATGGACTAACTTTAAAAAACAAAACAAAATTTGTGAAAAAACACATACACATCATTTCTTAACTAAGCAACTGTTTCTTAAATGATCAGACACTCACCGCACCGATGTTAACATCACCATATATTGTGTTTTCTACCATAATTGTAGTAACTATTGTCCCACCATTCTTCTGGACAATTGTGAAGTTAAGCTGATTAGGGTTCTGAATTAATGGCTGTCCGAATGATGTAGTATTATTATGCTGTCGTTGTGGAAGGTTGTTAGGCTGTTGATTTGTCATGTTTCCAGAATGCATTTGAACGTTACCATCTGTTACAAAAATTAACAATTAAATACACAACCAAAACCATGTAAACATTATAGTAAAGCTTATTGAAGATTGAGAACCATATTGACTACTAACAAAGTAAATTATAAATCTTTTCCTACGTTTGATATTCTTTTTTCTGATTTTTTTCACTATGGACTTGATCCTTTTTAATGCTGTTTTCTCTCCATATTTATTCTGTAGTTCCTCTACTGTGTCTTCCAACCTCCCTGTTGTTCTTCTCCAACTGTGTTAACCAAAGACAAACAGTTAGAAGAATAAAATGTATGTACAATAGCAAAAATAAAGTTAACATAAAATAAACACATTCATACACCAGTTCAAAGTCAATGAAGCGGCTGATGCTGCAGGTGTTAGAGCACATGCTGGCCGGTGAACAGACGCACAGCAAGTTAAACCAGAGTTAAAACAATAGTCTATGTTAGGCCAATACTATCTGATAATAGCTGATAACGGTTAAAGTGTGAGATAAGGTGCAAGTAGCTAAACTAAACATTTCATATTTGACAGAAATGTTTTGAGAAATGTTAAACAATGACAAAAATAATCAAACTAATCAACTTTTTTCTAATTTCTTTTTTCTAAATTGTGATTTAATGTGAGAGGAGAAGAAACACATAACGTGTACATGAATGAATGTGTACAATTTAATAAACATATTTACCTAACATCCATAGCCTTCAGTAAATTAAGGCTAAGTTCCTTTTTGTGGACAAAGTGAACTTTGGAGCGCTTAAAATTATAATTTGGAACTCTTTTATCAAAAAATATGTTGATAATGATTAGTTATGCCAAATGATAGTTTGGCATGCATGGGAT
>NW_028118078.1:0-28320 GCF_965113295.1 Leuciscus leuciscus
ATGGTCACTACAATAGGGGGGAAACACTTCAAATCTGCCGAGTCCTCTTGTGTGACCATCACCCACTGTTTATAGCGAACGCAAGGCAAGTTAACTTACCAAAAACTACGTCTGGGAAATAATTGGGCACAAAATGTTGTTTTGAGTAGAAAGATTTTCTCTCACTCACTTGAAATAAACGTGAAGCTTCCGCGAAGAAAAGTTCGCAGCAAGTGGCTTTGAGCCAAAGACGAACGAACAAGACAAACAAGACTATCATTGTACACTTATTACACCGATTTTATTTATTTTTTACCACACAATTACGGGGACATATTGAATTGAGATTACTGTTTTAAGTCTTACCTGTTTATAAATCCATTTTGTACAGCATACAAAACAATCGCCCAAGAACGGAGACGGCAAGTTGTATTTGAATGAAACGAGAGAGCGCGTGCGCGTCCGTTACGATACATGGATGTGCGCTGTGTTATGATGCGTTGCTATTGACGACGGTCATTATAAGGAAGGAAATGCCACAGAATATAATCTTGCTTAAAAAAGTGCATAGAGCTGCTTGTTTTATTTGTTGTTTGTTGATTTTCAAATATTAAACTGTTTTTACTGTGAGCATCAGTTATTTTTGAACACTTTCATTTCGTTTTAACAAAACCGTGATAATATTGATAATCACGATAATTTTGGTCACTATAATCGTGATATGAAATTTTCATACCGTCCCATCCCTAATTGCGACCATTGCGCCACGCTTCCCTCACATGTCGCAACTCGACCGCCACCTCCTCCTATGGAGTAGGCAGCTTCTGAGGTTGCTGCATCCACTTTAAGCCTCGTCGGTGGCACGATTTAGCAGACCGGAACTTAAAGTGGATGAAGCGACCTGAGAAGCCTCTGACTTCATAGGAGGAGTTGGCGGGCGAGTTGCGTCATGTGAGGGAAGTGTAGCGCAACGGTCGCAATGTTGTCTGTACAGACCAGTACATGCTTGCTGAGCAGTGGCATTTTGCGGTGTCTCAAAGCAAGGTGTAATGCTAGCAACTCGAGGCAGTTGATGCCAATGCAGTCGGAGGCCCGCCCAGACCCCAGTTACTGCATGCCTGTTGTACGTGGCCCCTCAGCCGGTGTTGGTGGACACTTGTTCTAGGGGCGGCTGGCCCGGAGAAACAAAAGGTCTGATCATGGGCTGAGGGTTCGGCGGCAGGCCAGGATGATTGTCACACGGAGCGTGCCGCTCGGCCACGGCCACCTCAGGGCTCGGCCATGAAGCCAGTGCTGAAGCGGTCTTCATATGGAGGAAGCCGTTCTATTGCGGCTGCGGCTGCCATACGCCCCAGGAGCCTCTGAAAGGTTTCAGTGGGACCCTTTCTCACTTCTTAACGACATTGACCAAAACATGCTCTTCTCAGGAGACGTGTTGGACCGTATCCATCTCCATACCGGAATAAGAGATCCCCAAACACAAAGAGGAGTGCTGTTGACAGCAGTTGAGAGCTCAGAAGGCTTGCGACCCGCTGCACTCAAGCTGTAGAACCACCAGCAACAGGAGAGACTTCCAGAAGAAGCACCGACACACTGACTCGTTGAATGAATCAACACTCTTCAGAGACACCGTCATGAAGACCGATCGGCTCCGAAGAGAAAGACAAGTGGTGCGTGCATCCACTTCCGTATTTATACCCGCGCTGCAGGGCGAGCGTGGATGCAAAGCTCGCACGCCAATGATGACAGGCCCTAAGCGTGATCCCTAAGCGTGACCCCGACCAGTCGACTACGTCTCCATTCCCTCCTTCAGGGAACGAGGGTTACATATGTAACCAAGACGTTTTGAGGGTTTGGATGGACTGTGTGACAGTCTTCAATTCTCTCCTGAAGATGTTCTTCACTTTTGCCAGTTTTTCTGCAAACAACAAATATTGATTAGAAACATCTGTTTTATTAGCACAGATTACAGCTCAATGATTCACTAGTTCGTGTTCCAAGAACACTAGAGAAATGGGCTAGTTGTATATGGCCGCCATGTTGGATTTCCGATCTAGCGAGTTTGTGCAGACGCCAGTGCAGAGAGCCGGAGAAACCAGAGAATGATCTTTAATAGTTGTTTAAAGAAAATCAATTAAAATAATACTAAGATCTATATTACTACTCCATGAGTAAATGGAATTAGGGTATAGGAGTGGGGTTACTTGCTCCAAAATATATAAGTATAAATAATTGAATATGCAAATGCAGAGAATTAAATGCGTCTTGATCTGATGCATAAGGCAAACAAATGAAATCAATGGAGTTCCCTGTTCGTTGATACCGTGATGCCTAGAGACAACTATAGATGGAAATATACAAAACTGCCAGATATTTTCCTTATATTGTAATCATTGGCCCGGTTTCACAGACAGGGCTTAGTTTAAGCCAGGATTAGGCCTTAGTTCAATTAGGACATTTAAGTAGCTTTTTTTTAAACGTGCTTTAGAAAGAAAAAAAAACATTACTGGTGTGTATCTTGAGACAAAAAAATGGCACTGAAATATTTTAAGATATGCTTTCAGTTAAAACAGCTCAAACATGAATTTTAGTCTAAGATTAGCTTAAGCTCAAGGGCCCTATCATACACCCGGCGCAACACAGCGCCAGACGCGGCGCGAGTGTTTTTTGCTAGTTTCAGCCCGACGCAGTTATAATTTTCACTTCCTGCGCCACGTTGTTTAAATAGCAAATGCATTTGGACCCATTTGTGCGTCTATGGGCATGCTGATTGAATTGAATTCAGAAAGTTAGTGATGTTTCTCAAACATCAGACTTCACTACATACATTTTTTTTTGTTGTTGCTGTTTTTTTTTAAATGGTGTTTAAAAAAAGATTTGTTTTTACTGCATATTTGAGGAGCCAACAGGAGTAGAGAAGGAAAAATGAAGACTAACACCAGAAACATCAGGGGCCGGTTTCACAAAGATAGACTTTGACTATGGCTTAGATATAGTAGATAGTCAGACTTCAGATAGACATCTAAATCAGACCGTTGCACAAAGCACTTAAGACTCTGACTATCTTAAGTAGGACTACACTACAATGCATTCTGGGTAAAATAAGACACTTTTCAAAACAAAAAACATGGCGGATCGAGTAAGCACATTCAACCGCTCAGTGCAGTTTACCCCAGCGGAAAATATGTGTTTGTGAAAGTGAAAGTGAAAGTGAAAGTGACACATTACGGCCAAGTATGGTACGGCCATACTTGGAATTTGACCTCTGCATTTAACCCATCCAAGTTAATGCACACACATTAGGAGCAGAGTAGTGAGTAGTTAACACACACACTGCAAACGTGGATACACACACCCAGAGCAGCGGGCAGCCTTTGTGTGGCGCCCGGGGAGCGATTAGGGGTTAGGTGCCTTGCTCAAGGGCACCTCAGTCATTTCCCACCGGTTCTGGAATCGAACCAGCAACCTTTGGGTTACCAGTCCAACTCCCTAACCACTAGGCCATGACTCCTTGTTGGAGGAGTATAACAGTTACAAGGACATTTTACTTGGGAAATTTAGCGGAGAATGTAGTAACAAGAAGAAATGTTTAAATTATGAGCCATTTTCCCTTTTCTTTTGGCTGTTTGTAATGTAACTGATTGTTACTGCTGGTTGCCAAGGTAACATAGAGTCTTAGACCTAAGTTAGCCTGGGGGTAAGGTGTCTAATTTTTTGGGTCTAAATTATGTCAGTCTTTATTTTTGTGAAACACTCTAACTTGCATTAGACTAGTCTATGAGCACATTTTAGACTTGTCTAACACTATAGACCGGTCTAAAATAGCTTTGTGAAACCGGCCCCAGGCTGAAATGGCCATGAATCAGGGTGGTAATAACTGGAGACTCACCATCTGTCGGCTCGGACTCGAGCGCATCTGTGTCGGCTGGCGGCTCTACGCTGTATGTGTCTGGATGAACCTGTGAGTCCTGCTCAGCCACAGGAGGACACACTTTGGCTCGGGATCACGCTTAGGGAGTCTGTCATCTTCGATTATTGATCAAACGAGCCAATGCACACATTGGCGTGCGACCTTTGCATCCGCGCTCCGCCCTGCAGCGCGGGTATAAATACGGAAGTGGATGCACGCACCACTTGTCTTTCTCTTCGGAGCCGATCGGTCTTCATGACGGTGTCTCTGAAGAGTGTTGATTCATTCAACGAGTGAGTGTGTCGGTGCTTCTTCTGGAAGTCTCTCCCGGTGCTGGTGGTTCTACAGCGTGAGTGCAGCGGTGGTCGCAAGCCTTCTGAGCTCTTAACTGCTGTTAACAGCTCTCCTGTTTGTGTTTGGGGATCTCTTATTCCGGTATGGAGATGGATTCGGTCCAACACATCACCTGAGAAGACCATGCTTTGGTCGGTGCCGTTAAGAAGTGAGAAAGGGTCCCACCGAAACCTTTCAGAGGCTCTTGGGGCGTGTGGCAGACGCAGCCGCGATAGAACGGCTTCCTCCACATGAAGACCGCTTCAGCACTGGCTTCATGGCCGAGTCCCGAGGTGGCCGTGGCCGAGCGGCACGCTCCGAGTGACAATCACCCTGGCCTGCCGCCAAACCCTCAGCCCATGATCAGACCTTTTGTTTCTCTGGGCCAGCTGCCCCTAGAACAAGTGTCCACCAACACCGGCTGAGGGGCCACGTACAACAGCCATGCAGTAACGGGGGTCTGGGCGGGCCTCCGACTGCATTGGCATCAACTGCTTTGAGACGCCGCAAAATGCCGCTGCTCAGTCAAGTCAAGTCATCTTCATTTATATAGCGCTTTTAACAATGTAGATTGTTCCAAAGCGGCTTTACATTGATAATAGGAAATTAAAGTAAAAGAGATTGTTTTGGATTTATAGCATCTCTAGAATACAGTTATTGTCCAGCTAAAGTTAGTTTGATTGATTCACTTCCGTCGCAACGATCAATAGTTATTAACTTATAGTTATTAACAATAGTTATTAACTAACAACATTGCGACCATTGCGCCACGCTTTCCTCACATGTCGCAACTCGCCCGCCACCTCCTCCTATGGAGTAAGAAGCTTCTGAGGTCGCTTCATCCACTTTAAGCCTCGTCGGCGGCACGATTTAGCAGACCGGAACTTAAAGTGGATGAAGCGACCTCAGAAGCCTCTGACTTCATAGGAGGAGTTGGCGGGCGAGTTTCGTCAAGTGAGGATAGCGTAGCGCAACGGTCGCAATGTTGTCTGTACAAACCAGTACATGCTTGCTGAGCAGCGGCATTTTGCGGCGTCTTATAGCGCTTTTAACAATGTAGATTGTTCCAAAGCGGCTTTACATTGATAAAAGGAAATTAAAGTAACAGAGATTGTTTTGGCTTTATAGCATCTCTAGAATACAGTTATTGTCCAGCTAAAGTAAGTTTGATTGATTCACTTCCGTCGCAACGATCAATAGTTATTAACTTATAGTTATTAACAATAGTTACTAACTAACAACATTGCGACCATTGCGCCACGCTTCCCTCACATGTCGCAACTCGCCCGCCACCTCCTCCTATGGAGTAAGAAGCTTCTGAGGTCGCTTCATCCACTTTAAGCCTCGTCGGTGGCACGATTTAGCAGACCGGAACTTAAAGTGGATGAAGCGACCTCAGAAGCCTCTGACTTCATAGGAGGAGTTGGCGGGCGAGTTGCGTCAAGTGAGGATAGCGTAGCGCAACGGTCGCAATGTTGTCTGTACAAACCAGTACATGCTTGCTGAGCAGCGGCATTTTGCGGCGTCTTATAGCGCTTTTAACAATGTAGATTGTTCCAAAGCGGCTTTACATTGATAATAGGAAATTAAAGTAACAGAGATTGTTTTGGCTTTATAGCATCTCTAGAATACAGTTATTGTCCAGCTAAAGTTAGTTTGATTGATTCACTTCCGTCGCAACGATCAATAGTTATTAACTTATAGTTATTAACAATAGTTACTAACTAACAACATTGCGACTAGGGATGGGACGATTACCGGTTTCACTATAAACCACGATAAAATGTACTGACGGTTAGTATTATCGTTCAAAATTGAATTATCATTAAAACCGTGTTTGATTATTGCGATTTTAATAACTCACTGTAAATCCTGTCCAGCCAGCAACAGTCTCGACGCAGGCGCAGCGCGCAATGTTGTTGTTTTTATTCGAGAAGGAATGGCGAAAGGTAGTGGACGTGCTCGGGAGATTTTTCAGCGTTTTAAGAGGACCAAATCTGGTCATATTTTGGCTTTTACAAAAGTCCTGAGTGAAACTTCATCGAGGATGGTCACTACAATAGGGGGGAAACACTTCAAATCTGCCGAGTCCTCTTGTGTGACCATCACCCACTGTTTATAGCGAACGCAAGGCAAGTTAACTTACCAAAAACTACGTCTGGGAAATAATTGGGCACAAAATGTTGTTTTGAGTAGAAAGATTTTCTCTCACTCACTTGAAATAAACGTGAAGCTTCCGCGAAGAAAAGTTCGCAGCAAGTGGCTTTGAGCCAAAGACGAACGAACAAGACAAACAAGACTATCATTGTACACTTATTACACGATTTTATTTATTTTTTACCACACAATTACGGGGACTTATTGAATTGAGATTACTGTTTTAAGTCTTACCTGTTTATAAATCCATTTTGTACAGCATACAAAACAATCGCCCAAGAACGGAGACGGCAAGTTGTATTTGAATGAAACGAGAGAGCGCGTGCGCGTCCGTTACGATACATGGATGTGCGCTGTGTTATGATGCGTTGCTATTGACGACGGTCATTATAAGGAAGGAAATGCCACAGAATATAATCTTGCTTAAAAAAGTGCATAGAGCTGCTTGTTTTATTTGTTGTTTGTTGATTTTCAAATATTAAACTGTTTTTACTGTGAGCATCAGTTATTTTTGAACACTTTCATTTCGTTTTAACAAAACCGTGATAATATTGATAATCACGATAATTTTGGTCACTATAATCGTGATATGAAATTTTCATACCGTCCCATCCCTAATTGCGACCATTGCGCCACGCTTCCCTCACATGTCGCAACTCGACCGCCACCTCCTCCTATGGAGTAGGCAGCTTCTGAGGTTGCTGCATCCACTTTAAGCCTCGTCGGTGGCACGATTTAGCAGACCGGAACTTAAAGTGGATGAAGCGACCTGAGAAGCCTCTGACTTCATAGGAGGAGTTGGCGGGCGAGTTGCGTCATGTGAGGGAAGTGTAGCGCAACGGTCGCAATGTTGTCTGTACAGACCAGTACATGCTTGCTGAGCAGCGGCATTTTGCGGTGTCTCAAAGCAAGGTGTAATGCTAGCAACTCGAGGCAGTTGATGCCAATGCAGTCGGAGGCCCGCCCAGACCCCAGTTACTGCATGCCTGTTGTACGTGGCCCCTCAGCCGGTGTTGGTGGACACTTGTTCTAGGGGCGGCTGGCCCGGAGAAACAAAAGGTCTGATCATGGGCTGAGGGTTCGGCGGCAGGCCAGGATGATTGTCACACGGAGCGTGCCGCTCGGCCACGGCCACCTCAGGGCTCGGCCATGAAGCCAGTGCTGAAGCGGTCTTCATATGGAGGAAGCCGTTCTATTGCGGCTGCGGCTGCCATACGCCCCAGGAGCCTCTGAAAGGTTTCAGTGGGACCCTTTCTCACTTCTTAACGACATTGACCAAAACATGCTCTTCTCAGGAGACGTGTTGGACTGTATCCATCTCCATACCGGAATAAGAGATCCCCAAACACAAAGAGGAGTGCTGTTGACAGCAGTTGAGAGCTCAGAAGGCTTGCGACCCGCTGCACTCAAGCTGTAGAACCACCAGCAACAGGAGAGACTTCCAGAAGAAGCACCGACACACTGACTCGTTGAATGAATCAACACTCTTCAGAGACACCGTCATGAAGACCGATCGGCTCCGAAGAGAAAGACAAGTGGTGCGTGCATCCGCTTCCGTATTTATACCCGCGCTGCAGGGCGAGCGTGGATGCAAAGCTCGCACGCCAATGATGACAGGCCCTAAGCGTGATCCCTAAGCGTGACCCCGACCAGTCGACTACGTCTCCATTCCCTCCTTCAGGGAACGAGGGTTACATATGTAACCAAGACGTTTTGAGGGTTTGGATGGAATGTTTGACAGTCTTCAATTCTCTCCTGAAGATGTTCTTCACTTTGGCCAGTTTTTCTGCAAACAACAAATATTGATTAGAAACATCTGTTTTATTAGCACAGATTACAGCTCAATGATTCACTAGTTCATGTTCCAAGAACACTAGAGAAATGGGCTAGTTGCATATGGCCGCCATGTTGGATTTCCGATCTAGCGAGTTTGTGTACAACGCGCATACACTTTGCTTATCTCATCTACACACAGACGCAACAGTTCTCATTTTTAGAAAACCATACATTATTACAAGGAAAAATATGAACACATGAGGGAAATCATCGTGGTGTCCATGAAGATGTGAAAAAATAGGCATAAATCTAGCTTACACATTTACCCAAATTATTATACGCCTGTTTAACCAAAGCTAATTTGGGTGTGTTTCTCCATCCCCAATGTCACTTCTCTGTGTTTTACGGCCCTGACGAGAACGTCGGTCTCCTCGACTGTAAAGCGCTCCTGCCGTGCGTCTGGCAAATCCGCCGTTATAATAGCAAGCCGCCATGGAACAAGTGCGCCTGCTCTTAAAGGGAATGTGAGATGTCGCTCTGATTGGTTTATTTCACGTTACGCCCAAACCACACCTATGAATAATGAAGCTACTTCAGACCAACTCATTTTAGATTTGCGTCGGGCGCAAGAGTCATTTATCCAACCAGTAAAATAGCAACAGCACCCAAGACCCGCCCACAAAGTTACTTGCGTTTCGCGCTTGATACTTGCGTTTCAGATCGTTAAATAGGGCCCATTATGTTGCAAGTAACACCTGGCTGTAGTTGTTAATGCTATTATTTTATTGTTTGCAGTGTTGTAATGTAACGGAGTACAAATACTTCGTTACTGTACTTAAGTAGAAATTTCACGTATCTGTACTTTACTTCGCTATTTAAATGTATGTCAACTTTCACTTTTACTCCACTACATTTCCTAGATAAAATTTATACTTTTACTCCGATATATTTCCACTAAGCATCTTCGTTACTCGTTACTACAAAATAAAATCAGAAGAAATGTGTGCGACTGCAATAAGGGAGGTTTGGCGAATCACTGCTTCTAGATTGCACCGCACGGCGAGCGCTCCAGTGTAATGCTTGTTTGTTGCCATGCCAAAGGAGGAGGAAGCACAACTGAAACCGCCATGAAAGCACGAGCACCGATATCTATGCGAGCACCTACCTTTTGATTTAATTCAACAGAGAACTCTCAAAGATATGTCCATAATACTGAAACACGCTTAACTGTTTTTAATATAGCATAACTGCCGGGCCGAATATTTCCTCAGGTAGGCTAATGTTAGACTGAGAAATATTTTTTGAGAACTGCTACGTTAATCAGTGGCAGGTTAGAAAGAAAGGGTTAAGGGCTATTCACGTCTTTAAAAGCATCATACGTTTTGTCAAACTTGAGATTTCCTTTTATGTTAATTAACTCAAAACTCAGTGGTTATAGGATAATGTTGGGCTAATGTTGCTGTGTGTGTGAGATGGTGACCTGGGGAGCCCTACAAATGCTCATACCACATGACCAAAATATTCTCCCTACCATCAGGTCATTTTTTTTTTTTTTTTTTTTTTTTTAAGAAATAGGTTATTATTTATTTTTCATTTTTACCTGAAGTTCATACAAAAGTGAAATTTCTGTTTCAGTTTTTTTTCTTTGATGTCAGCTCTAAAAATATGCTGTTTGTTCTTTGAACTTAAGAGATTTGTGCCTGAAAAGTCCTGGAAAAGACTGTGATTTTGATTTGATGAGTGAGATTAAGAAGATATGGGAAGTTGGAACCCTGAATATGCTTTACTATAAGAAAGCCACAATAAAGTTCACAAACCCAAAGTTCTAACCGCTTGCTTTAAAAAAAAAAAACTTTTTACTTTTACTTAAATTACTTAAGTACATTAAATATCAGAAAATTACTTTTGATACTTAAGTACAGTATATATCAGATACTTTAAGACTTTTACTTAAGTAATATTCTAAAAGGTAACTTTCACTTCTACCAAAGTCTTTTTCTAGTACGATACTTGTACTTTTACTCAAGTATTGCTTTCTAGTACTTTATACAACACTGATTGTTTGTGCCGTTGTTGCATCTATTAAAAACTAAACTACTGATTTTGTAATCCCTGTCAGTAAACGAAATGCGTGTCTGTGAGTGTGTTGGTGTTAAGGATTTTGAATGTTAAAATAGGGGTCTCCTGGAAAAAAGTTTGGGAAGCAGCACAGGGGTCAGACAAGCTGTGGCAAGACCTGTCAGAACTACTATGTGCCGAAGTCCAATACCGTACTCGCCAAAGTCGCAGATAATGGCTTCAAAACCAGTTTTACCCAATAATAGGGAAGATATTCAGCAAAGACTCCTAGTGTTTGCTGGGTAGCAGAGCCAGGATTGAGCACAAAATCATACATAAACCTCTAAAAAACTACGCAATAATGAGTGTGTGATGTGAACGAGTGTGAACTCTGTGACTGAAATGAGCACAGCGTGATCGCAAATCAATCGCGCTGCCTTCTGCGTCTCAGAAATCAGAGCGTTGTCAATAACAGCCTATCAAATAAAATACTTGAAAATACTACATACTGCACCTTTCCTGCTATTCATTTGTCAAGAGCCTAATCTCAGCTATAAGCTACTGAATCACACACATTCACACTACTTGATGTGTCTATTTAAATGTTTTAAACCTTGTATTATACAGTATGATAGTATATGTTTGATGTCGCAGTCTCTCCCAGAGCTGGCAAACGTTACGGCCTATTCGTTATAATTTGTTGTTTTATTTAACATGTAGTATTATTGTTTTAAGTGGAAGATATTTTAATATATTTTGTTTTACAAATTATACAAGGCATATTTGTTAAAACTATGACAGGAACCCTTTAGTAGGGCTGTGACGGTGGCAGTTTTTTACCACCGCGGTAGTAATGGACCCAAATACCGGCGGTGTTGCGGTTGTTGGGTGGGGGGTGTTTTGAAATAAATAAATTAAACAAAAACAAAGAAACAACAAACTAAAGCCTGTAAAGCATTGAAATAAATATCAGTAAATACTGGTAACTTACATAATATAATAAAGTTGAATCTATTTTAAAAAAAAAAAATTAAGAAAAAATTTCGGTTAATATTTCCACACAAAGGCGCGCGATATAGCCTACCGCTCTGCGCATTGAGAGGGATGTGGGACACAAGCAGGAAAGAGACCATCGATCTTTTCGAGACCATCATGTTTTCTACTTGTAAAAGGTATGAAGAGCGAATTTTATCTTCTACAAGGGCAAGGCATTTAGGCTGTTTGCGCGCTGCCAGAGAAAGCCAAACTAAAATCACCCGCGGTTGTGAAACGCGCTTTACAAAATGAACTTGACGCTTCTTACCAATTATCATGTCTAACAAGCACAAACTGTGTTAAAAAGAATTTGACTTATAAGTAAAAATGTAGGCTATCTGTCCTACAGCGTTTTTTCTACTTTAACACAGTAAAGAATACGAAAATAATCGACCTAAAAGCGAACAAAGGAAGAAACGTTTATAACGCGTCTTTGGGTGAGACGCGAGTGAAGATATGGGAAAAGAAAAAAGAGATTCATTCCATGCAGGGATGAGTCACGATTTTTGAATATTCGATTAGTTGATTTAATTATATAATATCTAATGTTCTAATGTCTGTTGTGCGATCATTCTCTAAAATAAAATCTCCATGTTCTGGTGCTGATGCAGTGGTGATGCGTAACCGGAGGGTGACGCTGCCAATAACGCACATAACAGCTGTCACAAAGAACTGGCAAAAGTAATGATTATGAACGTGTCAAAGATAGCAAGGAGACATTTGAATTGTTTATTAATAAAGTGTTTTTTTTTTGTGTGTGTCAGTGTCGGGCTGCAAAGATGAAGTTGACGATGCTCACTCTTTGCAGTGAACGTGCCTAGAGAGAAATGCACACTTCATACGGAATACACAAGCATATGCTAGTCGGTTTATTTTCGTTTTGAATTGTTTTGTTTAAAAGTATATAATTCAAGCTTTCTATAAGAATAACTAATGGAATATTTTTAAATTCGCTAATAATCGGGTGACCAGATCGCAAACCAGAATTCAAAGCCGACAAAGCTTATGTTTATGGGCTCACGGCTACAACTCTCTCATTCGTCATGAATTTAAACTTTTCCATGGCTGCGATATTACATTTAATTGCTAACCTATTATTTATTTTGTAAAGAAAGCTTTGTGTGTCATAATATTAATGTTAAACAGCATTCATATACAAACATTTTTTTTAGGCGAACTACCGCCGGTACTACTCAGCCACCGCGGTGGCGCTTTACAACCGCGGTGGTGCGGTTGTCAAGTTTACCGGCACAGCCCTACCCTTTAGACACATCCATGCCCAGGACACAACCATGACATAATCCGTTCCTACACTACATAAACACTATATGAAAATAAGTGTCTAACAATGAAGATAAATCTCTCTCATGCTATTTGTATATTATTAGGAGTATTATTTTTCTTAGTTTTTTGTTATGTCACACCATAAGACACATTTACAGTACAGTTCAGTAAAATGTTTTTTTTTTAAAACAGAGAAAGAATTGACCAAGTTAGTGATGCTTCTCAAATATCAGACTTCACTACATTAATATGTTTTTTTGTGTGTGTTTACATTAGTTTTTACATATATTTGTTTTGCATATTTGAGGAGCCAACAGGAGTAGAGAAGGAAAAATGAAGACTAACACCAGAAACATCAGGCTGAAATGGCCATGAATCAGGGTGGTAATAACTGGAGACTCACCATCTGTCGGCTCGGACTCTACGCTGGATGTGTCTGGATGAACCAGTGATTCCTGATCATCCACAAGAGGACACACTTTGGTTTTGAGGGTTTGGATGGATTGTTTCACAGTCTTCAATCCTTTCTTGAAGATGTTCTTCTCTTTTGCCAGTTTTTCTGCAAACAACAAATATTGATTAGAAACATCTGTTTTATTAGCACAGATTACAGCTCAATGATTCACTAGTTCATGTTCCAGGAACACTAGAGAAATGGGCTAGTTGCATATGGCCGCCATGTTGGATTTCCGATCTAGCGAGTTTGTGCAGACGCCAGTGCAGAGAGCCGGAGAAACCAGAGAATGATCTTTAATAGTTGTTTAAAGAAAATGATACATCACTTAAAATAATACTAAGATCTATATTACTATTCCATGAGTAAATGACATTTAAATGCACGCATGTTTAAATCAGGAGAATGAAATACACTTTCATTAAATACACTCTGTCCATGAAGAGTAAATTGACTCGGACTCGTGGTGCATGAACATACACAATGTCTGATTCCCGGAGCAATTATGCCTACTGTAGATATACAAATATGTAAATATAACCAAATTTTAAAAATTAAATCTAGCACAGAAATATATAAAATACAAATAAAATATCCATCTTAAAAGACTTCAATCTTTTGATTTCTGATCTGCTGCAAATCAGCAACAAGAAGTTACTTTACGTGATGTCAGAGGATCAGAATTATAGCCTAGTAGAAATATCATGAAACAAAGGTTCTCGTATTTATTGAAAATGTTCTTAGTTTTTTGTTATGTCACACCATAAGATACATTTACAGTAACTGTACAGTAACAATAACTGGAGACTCACCATCTGTCGGCTCGGACTCGAGCGCATATGTGTCGTCTACGCTGGATGTGCCTGGATGAACCAGTGATTCCTGATCATCCACAAGAGGACGCACTTTGGTTTTGAGGGTTTGGATGGAATGTTTGACAGTCTTCAATCCTTTCTTGAAGATGTTCTTCTCTTTTGCCAGTTTTTCTGCAAACAACAAATATTGATTAGAAACATCTGTTTTATTAGCACAGATTACAGCTCAATGATTCACTAGTTCATGTTCCAAGAACACTAGAGAAATGGGCTAGTTGCATATGGCCCACTGGTTGGATTTCCGATCTAAGGAGTTTGTGCAGAAGCAAAACATCTGTGAACTTGCCCTTTAAAAATGTTGAAGGACAGCATCATTTTGTCTATTTAACTGAACATGACTTTAAAGTCCTGACTTGTATTATCTTAGAGCTATTTCCATATGGACATTTCTTTGTTGTGTCACAGTTTGTCACAGTTATTCCTGGCAGATTAAAGCATATTTTGCGATTTGTTTGTGATGCATGCATGCATTTTCTGTAAAGCTGCTTTGAAACGACAGCCTATGTATTGTGAAAAGCACTAGATCTATGGTTTTACTATGGTAAAACTGTAACGTTATTTTTTGTTCAAACCATGGTTCAACTATAGTTATACATTGCAGTAAAACCTAAAGTAAAAGGAATCTAAGGTATTCATAACTATAGTAACCATACATTTTGAAAGCATGGTTAAATTTGAAGTTACGGTTTTCCTACAATACAACAATCATAGATAACGTTAAACCATAAATGTTGTAGTAAAACCATGGTTCATTGTGTTAGTTACTATGGTTTTACTGCAAAAACTGTGGTAAACTGATGGTGAAAAGCACACTGGCCTAATTATGTGTCAGTTCTGGTGTATTAACTCAGTACCTGTTGTTCTGGGGTCAGTCGCTTCAGTTGTCCTGCGTTTTGGCTTTCTCCAAGCGGACTTAACAGCGCCTCTCCGCGGCTGAGGGTCCTCGGACATACTCTCCAGCTCCAGTGAGAAGTAAGCAGACATGATATCTGATCGAAACTGTCTCTGCCTGTCGTTTACAACTGTTGACTGTGACTCTACTGAACTAACGTTAAGTTACTGTTATGATCACCTGAGCTGAAGATTCCGTCAAAGTAACTCAATTTATATGGAATATATATTAAATGACACCGTATTCTGTCAGATTCTGAACCTCGAAGAGTTGTGTAGACTCTTTTTCCCTTTCCTATAAATCTGTAGACTACGTTTGTAACACTTTAGCTGCTCCGTTAGTCTGATAACCGCTGCTGACCTGAACAACTGTTTGTTTGTATATGACGCCGCGTCACTGCGTTGCCATGGCAATAGTCAGACGGAGAAGATGATCAGTGGTGACTCACTCTGGGACCTATGGAAGCTTGTTTCCGCCACTGAATAATAAATAAATAATAATAATTGCGACTTTTTAACTCACAATTCGGACTTTTTCTCACAACTGCGAGAAATGAAGTCAGAATTGTGAGAAATAAAGTCGCAATTTGGAGATATAAAGTCAGAATTGCATGATATAAAGTCGCAATTGCGTGTTATAAAGTCAGAATTGTGAGATATAAACTATTCTTTTTAAAAAGGTTTGTAAAAAAAAAAAATCTGTCTTTTTTTTCCTTAGAATTCTGACTTTATTATTGTATTATGAAAACAAAGTTAACAAAGGTCTTGTTAATTTATTTATACTGTTGGCAAAATGTTATATTCATAAACAAAAATATTTAAATTCATCCCCAATATTTAAGATGTTTAAATTAGAATTTGATTGTTTTATGTCTTCACTGAAATTGTTAAAAAACATATTTTGATATTATTTTTGGATCCCCTGCTACCAATTAATGTCACTCTTTGTTTTTATCGTGTACCAAAAGTTGTTGTTCATAAGGGGGAAAAAATGCAAGAAATTGACCGAAAACCCCCGGAAAAATGGCTTGCTAACAAAAATGTCTGTAAAATTACCTGTGTAATTCTGTAAAATCATGACATCAAAATTTTGTAAATAGAAAAACAATGACATTTTGTTACATTTACAGTAATATTTTGAAAATAGTACAAATGCTGTTGTAAAATACTGAACCAAACAAAAATGTTGATTTTACAGTAAGAATGAGTTAAAATAATCATATTAATTTGTAGAATTGACAGATTTATGCAATTTAAACAGAAAAAAAAAACGGTATACAGAAAGCAACAATGCAGTTAAAATTACAACATGACAGTGTTAAAATATTTTTCGGACATGCAGATTTTCAATAGCCTATATAGTCTACATAAAGAAAATGTACATTTTATAAATTCATGTTATAGTTTAGAGATAAAATATGTTCAAGAACAGCATAACTGTGTTAATATGAAGGGTTTAAAAATAGGAAATGGGTCTTTTAGGTCCAACAGCACTGTACAAATGACGCCTGGTTCACACCGGACGCCGAAGCGGCGCGGAATGGAAAATCACTTCTTTTATTAATCCGTTGTTGAGACACACACGCAGCCAGAGAGAGAATATGGTAGACAGTTTTTTTCTTTGTTTGTTTTCATCTTTCTACTCTGTTTAGATATACAAATATGATCGCATTTGTCACTCGCGGTATTTTAATTTGAAAATTGCATTTATTTTGACAATTGACCGGATGTCTCGTGTTTCTTGGTGTGACTTCCTGCCGGAATGGACGCGGATCACTCGCGGTCGCGCAAAAAATAGACCAGACGCCGAAACTGGCGCTTCACGGCACGGGCTGGCCGCGGCATGCCGCGGCGCTCCGCGTCTGGTGTGAACGACACCATAGGTTAACATGGGCGCCGAAAGGAAGCGGCCTCCGTTCCGCGCCGCTTTCGAGTCGCTTCGGCGGCCGGTGTGAACCCGGCCTTATGGTGCGTTCACACCGAACGCGAATCGAGCGTCAAATTCGCGTCTATCGCGTCTAGCCTTTAATCACTGTTAAAAAAGGACAACACTTAAGGTGTTTGGGGTCATTTTGACCCCAAACTTTTAAAGAGCAATTGCATAAGGAAATATATCCATTTTTTTATATGGAAAACTATATATCTTTTTTTTTATTTACTTCTAAACTATCCATTTATGCTGTGTTTTTGTGGAAATTTTGAAGTTTTTTTACCTATTTACTGCACAAATACATAACTAGGCCATAAATTGGGGGGGGCATTTTGACATTTTATAGATTTATGCCAGTTTAGTTGATTTTATTTGGCAATTTCTATCAAAATGCTCTCTGTTGCAGTGACATACATGTGTGTGTTTGTGTGTGTTTGTGTGTGTGTGTGTGTGTGTGTATGAGATAGAAAGTTCGTTCCACTTTGGGTTTATGCTCTAGGACCAGACCTTGATTTAAATGTAATTTTTTTTTAGATTTATGCCAGTTTTGTTTATTTTATTTGCCAATTTCTATAAAAATACTCTCTGTTGCAGTGACATACATGTGTGTTTGTGTGTGTGTGTGTGTGTGTGTGTGTGTGTGTGTGTGTGTGTGTGTGTGTGTGTGTGTGTGTGTGTGTGTGTGTGTGTGTGTGTGTGTGTGTATGAGATAGAAAGTTCGTTCCACTTTGGGTTTATGCTCTAGGACCAGACCTTGATTTAAATGTAATTTCTTTTAGATTTATGCCAGTTTTGTTTATTTTATTTGCCAATTTCTGTAAAAATGCTCTCTGTTGCAAACACATACATTTGTGTGTTTGTTTGTTTGTGTGTGTGTGTGTGTGTGTGTGTGTGTGTGTGTGTGTGTGTGTGTGTGTGTGTGTGTGTGTGTGTGTGCAGAGGTGGAAAGTAACGAATTACATTTACTCGCGTTACGTAATTGAGTAGTTTTTTTGTGTACTTCTACTTTTTCAAGTAGTTTTTAAAATCTGTAATTTTACTTTTACTTAAGTACGTTTTGTTTGAAGTATTGTACTTCGCTACATTTTAAATCACAAAATTAAAAAATAAATAAAAAATAATAATAATAATTTACAAAGTTTGGAAAAAAAAAATCGTGCTCCGGAAACTGCTACATTGATTGAAGGGCGGGAGAACAAACGTGCAAAAAAGGTGACGCTGACTCAGCTGGAAGAGAAACGCCCTCG
This sequence comes from Leuciscus leuciscus, assembly GCF_965113295.1. NCBI lineage: Eukaryota > Metazoa > Chordata > Actinopteri > Cypriniformes > Leuciscidae > Leuciscus > Leuciscus leuciscus. Next base: position 17,930 of record NW_028118078.1, read on the forward strand.
AATTATTATGAAGCGAACCATGGCCAGAAGGCTATGTGAATATACTTTAGATCTAGGAAAAACACGTGGTTAGATATCCAATTTGCTGAAAATGTGGACGCAATGTGGCTCTAAAAGGAGGAAACATAGACCATCTATCCATGCAGATAAAGGTATGTCCCGTTTGCAGAGCGCATCCCCGAATCCAGTCATGCAAATGGCATTAACATGCAGATGTCACGTAAAACACGCAATGATGTAGGCCATATGAATAAATTGAAATTATAGCTGTGCAATCAATCCAATCGCGACATGGTCTCAAAGCGCAAAAAGACTGCTGTGTAAATGTTCTGTGTGCCTGTGTGAACGAGCTGCTCCGGTTTGTCTACTGCATACTCAAGTATGCCTGATGCTCGTTTTGTTTTCGGCGTCTAACAAACAATATGAGGACATGATTTAATGAATGAACATTTAGAGAGCTGCTCTGAGAGAACGCATAATACACTCTGCTGAAACAGATCTTCACTACCCGTCAAAATAAAAATTTGGTTTAACTAGGAGAAATTAATATCAGAAATATGTTACTATTGTAGGCCTACAATAGAACATACTTATCAAAATAATAACAATAATATGAATAATAATAAAAATATTATTTAAGGAATATATTTTTTCACCCAAAAATGGAAATTAGCCCATTATTTACTCACCCTTAAGTCATCCTAGGTGTATATGATATTCTACTTTAAGACTAATACAATTGGAGTTATATAAAAAAAATCTTTTCCAAGCTTTATTATAATGGCAGTGAATGGCCGTTTCTGTTTTGAAGTCCATAAAAGTGCTTCTATGCATCATAAAAATGCATCTATCAATGATAAAAGTGCATCTATCCATCATAAAAGTGCATCTATCCATCATAAAAGTGCATATATCTATTATAAAAGTGCATCTGTCCATCATAATAGTTAACCCATCCATCATAAAAGTGCTCCACATGGCTATGGGAGGTTAATAAAGGGATTCTGAAGCAAAGCAACGAGTTTGTGTAAGAAAAATATCCATATTTACTATAGCTTCAGGCTCTAAAGCGCAATTTATGCGAGTAATGAGACGTACTGCTGATATTTACGCTACTTCAACGTCATAAGTTACGCAAGTTGTGCTTTAGACGCAAGTAGACTCCGTATGGCTGTGTGGCCAGAAGCTAGAATTGTACATTGTAACATATTAAATATGGAATTATAATTTTTTTTATGAGGAAAACTCATTGCTTTGCTTTAGAAGGCCTTTATTAACCCCTCAGAGTACTTTTATGATGAATAGATGCACTTTAAAGGACTTTTTTTTTTAACATAACTCTGATTGTATTTGTCTGAAAAAAGAATGTCATATAAACCTGATGACTTAAGGGTGAATAAATCATGGGCTAATTTTCATTTTTGAGTGAACTATCCCTTTAATACCATAAACCGTAATATTTTCTGAGACAATTATCGTACTGTGAAAATCTCATACCATTACAACCCTACACGGGAGAAACCCCCGCTGTTAAAAAAGTTACTCAGTAACTTTTACTCTAATTACATTTTAAATGAGCTACTTTTTACTTTTACTTGAGTAATTTTTTAGACCAGTAATTTTACTTGTACTTAAGTAAAATTTTATTCAAGTAGTAGTACTTTTACTTGAGTAGAATATTTTATTACTCTTTCCACCTCTGTGTGTGTGTGTGTGTGTGTGTGTGTGTGTGTGTGTGTGTGTGTGTGTGTGTGTGTGTGTGTGTGTGTGTGTGTGTGTGTGTGTGTATGAGATAGAAAGTTCACTCTACTTTTTATTTATGCTCTAGGACCAGACCTTGGTTTCTATGTAGAAATTTTCAGATTTATAATGGATTTACTTTTATTTTTTTGACAAATAAAATAAAAAAAAGTCATTTTTTTCATTTTCCCATTCATTTTCAATGTGGGGTCATTTTGACCCCAAACACCTTAAAAGGTAAAAAAAATTTACACACCTTTAGAACAACCAAATCAAGCCCAGTTTTTTTGTGCATGTTTAGATAGATTATTTAGGAAAAGTCCCAGAGTTTCATGCCCCTGAGATGAAGTTAACACTTTTAAAAAATGAAGGAAAAATCCATTGGGGTCTGTATGACCCCAAACACTAATTAAAGGCTAGTTAGACGCTTGCACATTTTAATCCATTCGCGCGTCCGTGTCACTAGCGAATAAATATCCCGCCAAAAAGAGTATCAACAACAACAACAACACTTTATTTCTGCCGTACGTTTCCGTCATGTCTAGAATAAGACGTATTGCTGCTTTGTATTTGTTGTGGAAGATCCAAAAACGGAGGACATCCAAATGTCGACGTGTCTGGGTTCACAGCACCATCCAGAAACGCACTAAACTTGGTGAATTTCACCGTCTTTTAAAGAAACTGCGCCGGGATGATAGTCGCTTCCAGCGTTATATGAGAATGACGGGTGCCCAGTTTGATACCTTGCTAGATAGGGTTTCTGACAGGATTTCATGAATGGACACCAACTACAGGCGATCTGTCTCAGCTGCGGAGCGCCTTTCCATCTGTCTGAGGTAAGGGCGGGGCAATTTCATAAAATAACGTCAATACCAATAAATATACAGCATAGCCTATCTATCATTTTTGCTGTGATTTAATTCCAATATATTGTATGAAATGATAGTATATATTGTCCAATGTAATGGAAACATGCCGAAACAAATGAATTATGTTTATTTGTATAGACTCTAAATATTAATAAGTCTGTTTTGTCAGGCCATAAAATGATAAGGGGAAAAAGATTTTCTGAACGGAGTTTGGATCGATCAGCACTGTAGCTTCTCAATATAGCCTACCTATTAAAAAATATATAGCCTACCAACATCTACTTAAAATAGGCCTACATTTATTGCTCCAAATATAGGCTACATAAATGTAGCCTATTTTAAATACTTTATATTAAAAAAAACATTAAGGTAACATAATTAAAAATAGTAATAAATACTAACAACCCAAAACATATAAAAAATGTAATCTGCACCAAAACTGATTTTACATGTTTTCTATGCTACAGATACCTTGCCACAGGTGACTCATTTAGGACAATTGCCAACAGCTTCCGTGTTGGGGTCTCTACAGTGTCCATGATTGTCCCTGATGTTGCCGCTGCAATATGGGACAGTCTTGTAGAAGATTTCATGCCTGTGCCCACCACAGAAGAGTGGAGGTCAATTGCAGTAAAGTTTGAAGAGAGGTGGAATTTTCCCCTCTGCTGTGGTGCACTTGATGGTAAACATGTTGTCCTCAAAGCACCTCCCAACTCAGGATCCCAGTTTTTTAATTACAAGGGAACATATTCCTTAGTTCTGTTGGCAGTTGTGGATGCCCAATATTGTTTCAGGGTAATTGATGTCGGGGGCTACGGAAGAACCAGCGATGGTGGAATACTTGCCAACTCCACTTTTGGTAAAGCACTACAATCAGGTACCCTCCAACTCCCGGCTGACCTGCCACTACCAGGAGCTGACCACCGAGGACCCCAGCCACATGTGTTTGTCGCTGATGAGGCTTTTCCACTACGGAAAAACCTCATGAGACCCTTCCCCGGGCGCATCCTTCCAAGAGAGCGTAGAGTGTACAACTATCGTCTGTCCCGGGCTAGATTGGTGGTTGAAAATGCCTTTGGGATCCTTTCATCCCAGTGGAGAATGTACAGGCGGGCCATTGAGGTCCACCAGGATGTTGCTGAGATGTGCATCAAAGCCACCTGCGTTCTCCATAATTTTCTGCGCAGGACATCCCAGACACCTGAGGAGAGGAGGATCATCCCAGTTGGTGAGGTGGAGCCGCTGCCAGGTCTGGGAAGACTTTCTGCAAACAATTCCGCTAGAGAGGCTGTCAGGGTCAGGGAGGTCTTCACATCCTACTTCTCTGCAGAGGGAACTGTTGCATGGCAAGATGCTGTCTAGTGCACAAGCACTTTACACTGTGTCTATATATTGTTATTAAATTTATTATTACATTTATTTATATATTAAATATATTTTTATTAAATAAAAACAAAAACAATCAGTTCATTCTCAAACAAACTGCTTTAATACTTAGGCCACATTTACACATAGCCGGGTATTTAGAGAAACGAATATTTCTCCCCCTCCGTTTTCAAAAATAACATCGTGCACACAATATCGTTTTCAAAAAAAGTTGTCGTTTACATCAACCCGCATAAATACAAAGGGGCAGCAGTGTAAGGAGAAGGATAAAGCCATGCAAGCCAATCAGAATCCTCAAAATCGACAACAACGAATAGCACGAGCGACTTCCTGTTCCTTTCAAAACAATAGACATGGCGCGAGGTTCGTTCGTGTGGACAGACAGCGAAGCAAATGCAAACAGGCCAAAAGCGTTTTCACAAAAGTAAAAATGAGTACCACTTTAACAGCATCCATGATCAAATAGTAGCCAAACAAACTCATAGACAGTATGGAACAAACTCTAAACATAGGGCGCTCACATGACGTAAGCATTTTCTGGCGCATAATGTGACGTTTGTGAACCTAAAACCCCGTTTCTCCCAGTTGACACGGCAACACATAACCGGCGTTTTCAGAAATCTCCACTTTGGCCGGAGTTTTTAGAAATAATCGTTTTCTGGGATAAAAACGGCGTTTTCGTGTAAATGACAGGCCAAAACGCAGGGAAATATCTGCGTTTTCCCATCGTGTAAACGGGGCCTTAAATTGATTTCTGCACATATGTGATGATAAAAAAATACACACAAAAATGATATAAATAAATGAATTACTCCAACATACTTGTAGTCACACTTGAGTCATGCTTATAGAAAGGCACATATTTGTTACCATTATATATATATATATATATATATATATATAGGTAAAACAAAAACAAACAAACAGTTCAAATTAAAATAAACAAATTACTTTAACACTTTAAAAACCTATTAGTGAACATTCGAGAATTGAAAAACAAAAAAAATATAAACTGTATGTGCAACTTAAAGCATTAGTTCACCTAAAAAATGAAATTTCCTGATAATTTGCTCACCCCAATGCCATCCAAGATGTTCATGTCTTTCTTTCCTCAGTGGAAAATAAATTTTAAGCTTTGATCCTCTTTATTAATTTCTCAAAAAAAAAATTTAATTTCTTTTCCACTGAAGAAAGAAACACATGAACATCTTGGATGGCATTAGGGTGAGTAAATTAGCAGGAAATTTCATTTTTGAGGTGAGCAAATTATTTAAACGTACTGTATAAAAAAACAGACAAAGCCTACTTCCTTCCTTGCAATGGTTACCAACCTTATACTGGCTCCAGATTCAGTGTCACGGTGTTTGATTCATAAATCAATTTATGAATCTGAAATGTAACAAATTATTTTTGTTGTTGAGGCAACCGTTGTAAGGAAGGAAGCAGGCTTTGGAAGAAAAGCTCATCCTCTGTGGATGGAGCTGCGGCTGGGGCTGGTGTCTGCAATGTCTGAAGCAGCATCCTCTCAACCGACGTGTCCCTGTCCCTCTTCCGAGTCCTTCTGTCTATATGAAATCGTGAAACACATTCTTTGAATTTATTCTGAATTCCATCCATGGAATAGTTTGTAAAAATTAGTTGATGTTTATTGTATTTATTCATTTTAGTTTGAAATCAGGAAAAAGACAAAAATACATGGATCAAATATGAAAAGGGAATATACTAAATAAATAATAATAATCATAACAAAGAAATTCAGAAAAACTTGAATCATGTACTGTAGAAAATCCTGCTGTGATCTGATTGGCTGACTGAGTCTTGATAAAGAGCACCTGTGGCCCCTTACTAATTATGTTTCAGTCTCCTCTTGTTTGAACCAAAAGCTGTTGTTCAGACATGGCTTGTGTGGAATTGTTGCGTTGTTGACCATGTAAGTTTCCTTTTTGATTGTTTGTTTAGTTTAAAGGATTATGTGTTTTATATGATATATTGAATTCTAGTTATGTTTAGTAGCTCTTTAATGTTATACTCATTTGATTGTTAAAGCTGATTTCAGATGTATGATTTAAGATTTGCAAGTGTGTTTGTATTTATTAATGGTTTTGTTTATGGGTTTTAGAAACCAACAATTACCATCACTACCGTCTGTGAAATGTCTACTCCTATATGTCACCACAAATAAACTGGGAAAAGTACTTGATGACTGAATGAGTTTTAATGGACCCACCATTCCAGTAGCAACAGCCAAATCAGCCTAGAATTTCTGCTAAATTTCTACATGGTCCTTCGAGCCGGAGAGGCTACTGGAATGGAGACTGAGGATGACTGTGTGAAACCTAAACGTTCATCAAGGATTGTAAAACCTCCAAGATGGCACAAAGATTATATGATGACTCCGTTAAATCCTTCAATGCATCCAGTTGGACAATTGTCACACCAGCCAGAAGATTTGAGCCATTTGGTTGCATCACAAGGAGCTTCCATTACTGCTACTCAAAATGAGGTGAAGTCTTTGTCTGAGGATATTAAACAAATGAAAGGAATGTTGTTGGATGTAGGACACATGATGAAGGATATGCAAAGGAAAAGAAATTCTTCATTTTCTACTGGTTCTGAATGCAGTTCTATTCAAGCATCCCCTGTTCATATCCCCATACAAGCAAACCAGCAAGACGAGATGAACGCCAGAGATTCTATTGTGGATGAGTTGAGTGAATGTATGCGACGACATCAAACCAAGCAGGATAATGTGCTTTCTACACCACCAAAAGTTCAGAGACAAAATACTTTGCCCTCATCTCAGTATGTGCCACCTACCTCTTCAATGCCTACTTCCTCAGCAGCCACCACTAGAGGGCCATCAGAGAGACAACACCAGCAGCTTTCTGATCCATGTCCACCTGTTAGGCTCTCAGTTCCTCTCCCAGATAACCTCAGGTCACAACCTTTAACCCTCTGAGGTCTGAGGGGTTTTTGGGGTCCTTGAGATGTTCTGACATGCCCTGACATTTGTGCTTTTTTCAGTTGCTTATAAACATATTAATGGCAAAGGTATAATTACACTCTATTTAGCACAAACAGGGCTACCATAATATGTGAGCAACATGCATGTACATGTTTGTATTTTTGAGAGAATAATGTTTATGCATGGTTATTGAAAAAACTAAAGTTTCTGAAATAAGGCCACAAAACACATACTAAATACGTGTCAATAAGACTTTTGACTAATTGATGTCTTTGCCTAGAGTTTTTTCTTCAAAATGATGTGAAAATCATCCTGCCCTTATCATTCACATAACACAATACATTGATTTAAATCTTGTAAAACACTTTTTGTTTGTAAAGGCAATATGCGCAAGGGGCGTCAACCATTCAACAGCATCATGCATATGTAGTGGTTCACACCTTAGGAGACAATGGGGCCTGCATACTTAATGAGCCATTCATTCAGGTGTGTCACCTATAGCCACAAGAAAGAATGCAAGAGCAATATATATACAGTATATATATATATATATATTCTACCAAATTGGTTCACAGTTGGAAGCATGTCAATTTTTTTTTTTTTTTTTTTTTTTTGCTTGCAAATTGTATAATATCCAAGGAAAACATGTCTATTAATTGTGCAGTTAATTCTCATTCTGTATTTTCAGTTTTGGAATATGTATCCTCTCCCCAAATTTGTCAATAATAAAACACAATAAAAATTATTTAAAGAAAATGCTTATATTTACCTTTTAAAATTTGTTTACATCTACCTTGTAAATATATTTTTTTTATTAAAAAGGTTACAATTACAACAACAATTGAAGTGTAATCTTTCTTTGTAAAAACTAAAGTATACATTTTATCATACATATTTCAAACTTCGAATATAGCCTACATTGACAAAACATACTATATTTAACATATTAGCAAAAATTGGCAAACAAAAGCTTATTTGAGGTGGCAGATATTTTACAGTAAAAATGTGTAATCTATCCAAAACTAATCAACGAAATGTTGTCTTTCATTTGTCTGTAACATAGGTCTTTCGTTTTTATTATAAGGAATATAAATGTTAATTTGCAGTTTAATACGTTGCTTATACAAATACATTTTATTTCAACATATTTCAATCGATTTTACTCAGTATAGCAAAATAGTTTGCTAAAAGCAGATCATTTATTCACACACAGAAACGCAATTCAAATTTAAACCGTCTTTTTGCGAGTTGTGGTAAACAGCGCATCTCTGCGTTCATTCATTCACACAGAAACGCGATTTACTTGAGAATGAAAAAAAAAACTTACTACATTATTCCATCCGTTGCTCCTCGAAATACCAGCACTTCTGAGGTAAGTTTTCCATTATTATTATTCCTCACAGCGCTGCGAGACAGTGTAGACAAGTACACTTATCTGAATAAACTTGATGTGTTTTCTCGAGCTGATATGTGGGCGTTCACAGTTTGTATGGGATCGTCTCAGTCATTTGCGTTTAAATAGCGCGCGCTCTCCGTGGGCGTGGCCGATTATAACGTAATGAGATGAGATGAGCTCGACTGGAATCGCTCTCTTTTAATACAGATTTCACAAGATGAGAATATTTGTTTTTCATATAAATTACTTCATTTAAAAGAAGAGAATTCAAGCTTCATGCCTGTGTGTCTGTATGCCTGTTTGACTGAGTATTCGCTCAGTTATTGTTCATTTTCGGACGCGTTTCAGAATGGACTTCACTGGCAGAGAGAAGGCAGAACTCGCTTCGTGTTTATTTTTCTTTATTTGGCAAAAAGCACAACACTTTGTTTTTATTGTGAGTATACACAAAAATAATACACATTTAACAGAATCGATTGATGTATGAAACTCCTATGGAAAATCAAAGTCAACAGAGTATTTATGAGTTTCTTTTACATTGATAAAAAAAAAGCGAGCTGGTATCGCCGGCGATACCGTAGACCTCAGGGGGTTAATGCATCCCAATGTAATGGGTGAAGGCTTAACTCAGCAACAACGTAATGGTCTTTCATCTTCAGTCAGTCATCATCAAATGAATCCCAGTTTTTATCCCAGTGATCAACAAGTAGGAAGGGATCAAAGCCTTTGGCCGCCTGATCAAATGCAAGGAAATGCATTTTGTATGCCTGGTCTTCCGTGGATGCCTCCAAGTTGGCCAACCTTCCCTCCAAATGGAGGATTGTTAAGGCCTCCATATCTACCTGATTTTCCTTATCCAGTATTCTATCCATCTCATATCCAAAATATTCCACCAGTTCCTTCAAGGGTTGCAACGTTGCCTCCTAGAGATGTATCAGCTGGATTTACTTATGCTTCTCTTGGTCATTCACATCAAACTTCTTTAGAACAGCAGACAACTAGAACTGTACCGCAGCAAGATAATCCTTCCATCATGTCCCATCAGAATCATTTGATACCCAGAGTTATAACCACTGCATCAGCACCTCAGGGGCAGCAAAGAGATGTGAATCAAATAACTGCACTTTCCCCAATTGGAATGCAAATGATGGTACCTAACCAGCATATGTCTATTCATTCACCCGTGAATGTGCCCCACACAAGTATGCCAGCTCTACATCCTTCCAGGTCAGCCCGTATTGAAAGACTTTCATTTCCATATTTGAAGAGTGATGACCCCCAAGAGTTTGCCATGCTGAATATGGCTTTAAAGAATTTGTTACCCTCAGAGGAAACTGAGCAATACAAGTATCATATTCTTCTTGATCATTTGAAGTTGGAGGCAGCTCGACTTCTGGCCTTGGCTTATGCCCATCATTCCCAGCCTTATACTACTGCCTTAAAAGCTCTTCAGAAAAGATATGGGCAACCCCACCAGTTGGTTCTGCGAGAGATTGCTACAATTAAGAACTTACCCGCTGTACGTTCAGGAGATTCTGTTGGATTCGGCGACTTTGCTGTACGAGTCCAAGCTCTTGTGGGAATGCTTCAATCCTGGGATCATGAAGAAGGAGCGAAGGAATTATCTTGTGCATCACATGTCCATCAGTTACTAAGTAAACTTCCAGCACATCAGGTTGCTAGTTTTGCAAGATATGCCAAAACCACCCGACCAGACCAGTCCTATAACTTGGTGAATTTTTCAGTTTGGTTGGAAGAGGAAGCAGATTGTCAGAATCTAGCTACCCAAGTGTTTGAACAATCTAAAAGTATAAAGTACCAGGTAAGGGAAGCAAGGCCTACCAAGTCCCAATATCACACAGCTACTTTTCTTCATGGCATAAGTCAGGGAGTTAATTCCACTCAAAGAAAGAACACTGAAACTGCAAACTACGAAATTCAGCGACACGGCAAGAAGGAGGGCCTTAAACCATCATGTGCAAGCTGTGGCAGTAATGATCATCATCTCAGTCATTGTCCTGAATTTCAAAGCTTC
>NW_028118077.1:0-28287 GCF_965113295.1 Leuciscus leuciscus
TAATGTAACATGCACTAAACATGCTCTATCTTGCTCAACCGTGTGTTTCTGTAAAAGAGTAAGACATGTTTCCTCCTTTTCTCACGCATGGCACTTCCTGTCAGGCCACAACAGTGAGTGTGTCAACTTAGCTTTATTCAACACGCTAAGACTTGCATATGTACAGTATGTGTCTCTACATTTACAGTAAATTCAACAATAATGTATTGCATGCACATATTCTAAAACCTAGTTGGAGCCTAAAAAGTGACTCATAAGCGAGTTTCACTGGAGATCATGCTGACGTCTGTGTTGTGTTTATGGGTCTGTATGAGGCATGTGAGTGTGCGAAACACAGGTTTAGTGAAGGGAAAAGGAGCTCCTTGGGGGCGTTGAGTAATACGTGCTGAATTTGATTAAAGTAACAGCGGGACGACTGCGATCAGAACACAACACCGGCTCACGCTCCTCTACTGCTCTGTCTTTAGAATGAAAGAAAAGTCTGTCCTTGTTTCACATTTACATTTGAAAGATGAGGAGTAACATTTATAGTGCTGAAACACAAGAGAACTGACTCTTGTAACTACAGCAACCCCCAGCAACTACAGATCAACGCCCTAGTAACTCCATAACAACCCTTAGAAACCATAATTACATGTCATAGAATCTGCATTACAAACACATAACAATGCTCTAATAACTGCTTAGCAGCCCCTAACAACCACACAGCAACACCCTAGAAACTGCATAGCAATTGTTAGAAAACATCTATAAATGTCATAGCAATTGCACAGTATTCACATAGCAATGCACTAGTAACTGCATAGCAGCAATTGTTGTAAACCATTAGGGGTGTAACAATATATTGTGTCACAATATATCGCAATACAAAAATATGTTTTGTTGATAGCAACAATATGTATTGTGCATAGTTCACCCAAAAAATTTAGAGTTTTAGTGTCAGTACTACATTAAACTGCTATGTTGAATATAATGTATAATAATGCAATGTGGGGATATTTGTGGGTCCAAATGTCTTATGTTACCAGTAAAAAGTGGCCTACATTATTTTAAATATATCTAGTCAGTGACAGAGTGCAAGCATAATTCTGTATTTTCAGCTTCAGAATCATGAATATTTTTACCATTGTCCTGTGCATTGGGTTATCAGCACCAAGTCCAAGCCTATTCATTTCCACACCCAATGTAATACCAAATTTAGCATTTTAATCAACAGTATATTTTTTGTAAACCTTTTACTATATGTCTAGGAGTATCGCAATAATATCGTATTGTGAGTTCAAAATCGTGATATGTATCGAATCGTGACATTAGTGTATCGTTACACCCCTATAAACCATATAAAAATGCCCTAGTAACTGCAGAGCAGCCCCTACCAACCACACAGCAATGCCCAGAATGCCTTAGGAGATGCATAGAAACACCCTGGCAACCACCCACAACATCCTAGAATTAAAACAGTGTGTTTTACACAAGCAAACACAAATCACATGTTCTTCAGAAAATGTAAAAGTCTAGTTAGGAAGAATTGAATTGAATTCATTCCTTCTGATGGCTTGTTTGGATCATTTAACTTTACTTTGATAGTGATCTTTATTTGCTCTTTGACTGTGTGGGTGTGTCACATCTCTTATGCAAGTTCACATCAACAATGACAAGAAATACCACCCACATCCACTGAGACAGGAGTGAGGTCATCACTACGAGACAATGGACGACACACACACACACACACACACACACACACACACACACACACACACACACACACACACACACACACACACACACACACACACACACACACACACACACACAATGACACCCTCTCTGTCTATACACAAAGGCTATTGCTGAATTCTGTACCGCATACTAACATACTAATCTTACTGTTTTTGCCATAGAAAGATGTAGGACAAATAGTAAGAGTAGTATACTATAGTATGCGGTTCCGATTTCAGCATATTGCTCTTGCAGCTGAGTCACTCCACCTAAATGTGAGATTAAATGAGGGATGGATATTCCTCAGGGCATGTGAGTGAGCATATGTGTGTGTGAGTGCTAGCACCTGATGTTGTAAGAGAACTGATTGTTGTGAAACTGAGGATCAAATTCCAGAGCAGAAGAATAAGAAGGAAAGACATATTTTGTTCTTATTTATAGGGCATGTGTGTCTGTGGGTTGTATATTTTGAATTAAAGATGAGATACACTAATAACTATAATTTAGTGCCGTCAACTGATTAAAAAGGAAACATGGATTGCAACCGGATAATTTAGAACAGGATTTTTCTAGATGGTGAAAAGTGGGCGGTCCGGAAGTAGGAGTTTGGCGCCCATTGGCTGAGGTGACATCAACTGCAAAAGAAAGCTGTTTCAGAGCAAATGACTACGCATTAATGATTACAAAAGGCAAACCTCTGTCTGTGGAATAGTGTGCACTGATAAATCACACACAAAAAGACAAGGAAAGAAATAGAACAGTAAAACATTATGATATAAACCCTTTCTAATTTATCCGGTTGCAATCAGTGTTTCACGGCGGATAGCTATGAGAAACTAATCCTCCTCTACACAAAAGAGCGTGATGACATGAATGGAGATAGCATGACCCATATGACAAAAGGGAATATTGCCATAACACACACACACACACACACACAATGATTTTTATACTGTACAAACTGTATATTCTATCCCTTTATACTAGCACTACCTCTAAACCCCTCATGGGGACCAAAACATTTTCCCACAAGGACAAGGATTTTGGATATTGTCATCTTTGTGGGGACATTTTGTCCGTATAACATAGAGTATACCTGAACCTCTCTCTCTCTCACACACACACACACACACACACACACACACACACAAGATTGGCGCTTCAGTGTGCTGATCCTCCTGAGAGATTCACCCTTCACTGACACATAATGGACTCCCCCCCGCTCGCTGAAGATGGACCACTCCAAACGCTCTCAATTTTTTTCTGTGTGGTTATTTTCTGCCTTCAATAAAATCACAGTGTTTGGTGATTCTCTCTAAAATGAGGCCCTGCAGCGGTGTTGAACTCATTTTTATCCTGAGCTCCAAAGATCCAGATCTTACATCAACCATTATTTTACTGCTCAGAGGTTGCTATTTCATTGCTCATGAGACTAAATTCAACACAAAACAGCATTTTACTATCCTTGCAGACTTTGGTATCTTAGCAAATCTGAGCACAGTTTGAGACATTGTTGAGATGTCTTTTGAAACTTTAGAGAAAACACATGAAGACATACCATACACCTCTACTAAGAAGATAATCTGCATTTAGCATAAAAACAAAACATTCATTACTTAAATGTATGAATTTGTCGTTGGTATGTTTTTGACAAACGAGCCCTAGGCAGGTTTTGTCTAATTTATATAGTTATAGAAAAGTAAACACATAGAGACACTCTGCTCAAAGTAGTTAGATTTAAACTATCTCTCTATAATCATCTAGACCTCTGCATATCACTGTAATTAACTCTTACTGTAGCTCTAATTAAAAGGTGCTTTGAGGGCTTCACTTTATTGTGGGTTTCTGGTGGTGTTCTTTCAGGTGTGAGTTTAACGTACACTGTGTAAATCACAGCTACCTGTCCTGCTAATTGCTACTTATACAATATGTGCAATTTATTTCTACATCACTTTGGTAGGAAAGTGCCTTAAATAAGGACATAAATGAAAATGTAAAGTGGTTAATCTCTCTCTTTCTTTGGTAGCCTAGATTCGTGAATCTCATGAAAACAACAGACCACATTATTTTCATGACAATTAAGTACATTCTCATTGCTCTAATGCATCCAGATTTTTACTTTAGCATTTTTTTAAATTCCCTTTTTTTTTCTTAATGGTGGTTCACAACTGTAATAAATAAATATTATTTTTTTATTTAAATCAGCATTAAAACCGTAAAATGAAAATAATTTCTTTGAATGAATATTACAATACAACTACAATAAAATAATAAGTATTAGTTTTATCATTAAAACATAATTTAATATCATTAATTATATACTATGAAATGTAATTTATTTTATAGTATTAAAAAAATGGGGGTTAATTGTCAGAAGAAAAAAAATAGGCTGTAATAATTAGCTTAATTTCTTTGTGCAAAATCTAATTTCTTTTTTTTTTGGAAAATCAAATTGATAATACAGCGCCTCACATTCGCTGTGTGTGTTCAACATCATTCATAGATGGTTGGATAAAAGTAAAAAAATAAAAATAATGTTTTAATTAAATCTTACTGCTCACACTTGACATTTCTCTTGCCATAGTCAATCAATATTTTCTGTCAGTTTCTTCATCTTTTTATCACTCTGAATATTCTGTCAGTTGTTCTGACTCAGTGTGTCTCATTTTATTTCCACCAACCTTGTTTCTTTGTTCTTTTTCAGCCTCCCTCTTTCTCTCCCTCTCGCCCTCTCCCTCTCCACCCCCACCTCTCCCTCTCCACCCCCCCCCCCCCCCCTCTCTCTCTCTCTCTCTCTCTCTCTCTCTCTCTCTCTCTCTCTTCTATGGATCTCCTTCATTCACATCACACTAACAGGATTTGGTTGTTTCCGACTCCCCCTGCACGTGTCTTAAGAGCTTTTTGACATGATTATATAACATACCAACCCACCTCTTAGTGATGCCGTTATATTTTTTATATAAGACATCCAGAGGAGGAACATTCAATGTGCCCATTCCTGTAGCACCAAATAAAAACTATTTTCCTCTTCATGGGGCCGTTGCCTAAGTTAAAGAAGATAGGTCAGTTCTGCAACTAAAAATAAGCCTCTCCACTAGCGAGAGTGAAACTCTGGCTTGTAATTTTAGCTGCGTTTTGGGGAATCCGAGCTGTTATTTAGGGCTGATGTAAGTTCTCTGGGCGCTGCTGCTGTCTGCTAGATGAGTTACACGTTTTAGTTCAGTCGCTGAGGACGAAAGTGTGATTTCCAGTCCTGCCAGCGAGAGCACGATGAACGTATAAAGACAGAAACACTCCTATTTCTGCAGGATAGGATCAGTGTTATTGTTTACTATTGTTACAAAATTATGTATGGTTAAAAATAGCTTTTGTTAACTAAAAGAAAGCAGAAATAAAAATAAATAAGTAAAATAAAATATTTATATTCTTGAAATATTATATTTTTAAATATTACTTCACTGGCAACTAACTGAAATAAAAGAATGAAGTATTAAAATTAGGTTAAAGCTAAATGAAAATATAATTAAAAAACGAATAAAACTGACCAAAGCAGACAAACACACACACAAAAAAACTGAAAATATAAAAATAAAAGTAAATACATTTATTAAAAAAATAATAAATATTAACATTTTATATAAATATTACTAAAATAACACATGGATGGTATTGTTTCTTTTTCCATATAATGGTGATCCCAGAGAACATAAATAAAGTGGAAAAACTGTGCTTAATCACATTGCAAAAAAACAGGATACATTTTCTGTAAGCAAAAAAAATAATTGGATAAAGCTTAAATAATCGCTCTTTTTTTTCTTTTTTTTGTACTATTGGATGATTTAGCTAAACCTACCATACTGATTGAATACAAGAATGAACTGATTATTTGTAGATGAAAACGTATTTGACGCAGGAGAACAAAGTGAGACGTCTCTCTTTTGCAAACAAACAGAAACTGATATGAATAAACTGAATCCCTCAGTTTAGAGATCTGAGTCATCTGCCATCGCCAGGGGAATACCTTCAGGAAGACACGCTCGAAAAACTCAGATGCATTAAAAAAGATTTAAAGACTGTGGCAAGAAAACTTTGGAAGAAGCACTAACTATCAACCCAGCAAATACTCATTTCCAAACACCAGAAATTTCCTTAATGCCTGAAAGTTGCAAAAAGCCAATCCATCAGTTCAGAGCGTGCTATTTAGTTCATTTCTGGTCATTTTTGTGTGCATCAAATGGATAGAAAGCTTCTTTATTTTTTTTAAAGGAACCTGCAAAAGGTCCGATTTTCCTGTAGAATAAACAGTAAATGTAGATAATGTGAATGAGTGTAAATGTTGAGCAGCAGCAGCACAGAACTCAACTCATAAAGCAGCCAAACATTTTTGTTTTTTTTCAGGATTAATGAGACTTTGGAGCTACAAAAACAAGTATGTGGGATATCAGCCCAAAAAGTGCAGTGCTATTGAACTAAAGAAAGTAAGGGTGCTTTCACACTGGCATTTTAGTTGGAAACAGGGCACGGTTCGCATGAAAAATTGGTAATGTGAAAGCTGTCATACAGACCAGGGAGGGCTGAACCCGAGACTACCTGTAGGAGGTGATCTGAGTTCAGTTGCACTTGAACTGTGGCGTAATTCGCGTGAATGTGAAGGCTCGGACTCGGGTGCGTACTTGTTCAGGAAGTAAAGCAACCTAGGAAAACATTTTAGCCAATGACGATGTCATTAGGTCAACAAAACACATGTAAGGAATGACAATGGTGATGATTTACCTTGGATACGAGCGAGAGTGAGAGAGAGTGAGTGCAATTAGAGTGGAAAAAATGAATGGCTTTTTAAATACAT
The DNA here is from genome assembly GCF_965113295.1 of Leuciscus leuciscus. Taxonomy (NCBI): domain Eukaryota; kingdom Metazoa; phylum Chordata; class Actinopteri; order Cypriniformes; family Leuciscidae; genus Leuciscus; species Leuciscus leuciscus. The sequence goes on from NW_028118077.1 coordinate 6,569, forward strand.
CAGCTCGATTTCGCTCCCCTTAATCTGCACGTTTACCCCCCACGGCGCCACCATTTGGTTTTCGCAAGCGACAACAGTGTAACCAGTTGTAACGCAAAGGCAGAAGTTTGAGTAAAAAGCATGCAAACTGTTCTGTCGTTGCTGTACAGACGAGCACAGAACAGTGTTGGACCAAAAAATGTCACAGATATCTTATAAAGACCTCAGGGAACTGTGTCAACTTGTGTAAAAGTTAACCATGACGGTACATGCAAGTCGATGAGATGAATCAATGTAACTCCATAACAACTCCATAAATGTATCCATTAACCATTCAGAAACGTCCAGGTGCTTCTAAAAGTTGCAACCTCTTCCTGAGTCTCTGCAAAAGGGGCAAATTTGACAAGCTATAATAAATGATCTGGGGTGTATTTTGAGCTGAAATTTCACAGACACATTCTGGGGACACCATAGATTTATATTACATCTTGTGAAAAGGGTCATAATATGTCACCTTTAAATAAAAACATTTATTGTGGGTGTTCAAAAACAATATGGTTTTCATAAATCATATGGCTTTAGAAGACTTAGTGGCTTATTGGAATATAGCACATAAGTCATATGAACGGCTGTTATATTTTTATCACAATTGTTTTTGTGATTTTGGGGGTTGATAACTCTGGTCAAGATCTAGAAAAGAGCAACATGAATATTCTTTATAATGGTGATATAATGTAGATGGGTTTGGAACAACATGAGGGTTAGTAAATGATGACTGACTTTTCATTTGTGGTGAACTATCACTATACACTAAAAATCAATGAAATACGGACACAAGAAACCGTCTGAAGCACATCTGGGGTGTTTCAGGCACTGAAAACGCCACATCTAGAAAAAACAACCAGATTTTAATGACACTTTGAGCGAGCGTGACATCGGTGCTCACAGCAGATCCCTGTGACGGAGGATTCTGGGGTCAACGAATCAGATCATGTTGTGTGTGAATGCGTGAATGTCTCTGCGCTGGTGTGTGTGTGTAGTGTGGATGGACCATGAGAAATTCCATTGTCGTGTCTGACTGGAGGGATCAGATCGAAGTGACATTGTAATGAGAGACTCGCTATACACACATACACATCAACAGCATCAGAAATAGTGTCATAACACTGCATGTACTTTACAACAGGGGTGAGAAGAAACGCTCTCTTCCAGCGAGGAAAGACTGTTCTCTCGTTCTGCACACTAACACTATCTATGTGACACACACACACATAATTTGTCCAGAAACACCACACATCACAGATGTTATTTCTTAGAAAATGCATAGCCAGAGTGTCGTCTAGTTGTACATATTTAACAAATCTCAATTCTCAAGGTGCAGATTGAGTTTTCTTCAACAGCATGTGTTATTATTCAAGTCGCCGCTACAAACTTTAACACCAGGGCTTGACAGTAAGGTTAACAGATTGTCAATGGACCGATCGGGCCAGTGCCACACGTTTTTTCATTTACACATTTTTTTTAAGTCCTGCCAATTTCTATCCATCTATCCACCCACCCATCATTATTTATTTAGCAAAAATCTAAACCACTAGCCTAACCAGGCCATTAGAAACATCCTTAGTGTTGAGCACTGATTAGATTTTGCCTAAAAGAGAAAACTGACCATAGAAGAGGACAGTTTGTGTCAATGCCCACTAAAGCACACCTTGTGGAAACATTATCTGCATTCATGTACTTCAGTATGTTTGTGGTCTTACTGATCTTAGATCCTTTCTTAACCCTCTGCTGGTTAGTCTCTGCTCTTACCTGGTCCAGTAGCTGGTTGTAGAGCTCATGGCAGTTGTCAAAGATGTATTTATAGGTGGAGTCCAGACAGGCCTTCACACAGTCTTTAACTACCATACTGGCTCTGGGAGGACTCTGCAGCTCCTGCACCTAGAATACAAACACACACACAAACCTCAGAATTAGTCAAATACTAACACACACATGCTTAAAATGGTTCATCACAACTTATATAATCAGTAATCATGATTTATGGTTTCTAAGGTATTCTGTGTAATAGTTTCTATGGCTTCCTGAAAAGTTTTCAGTGTTGCCATGTGAATGCTTTGGTTGATAGTGATGTGGTTGCTAAGGTGTTTTGTACTATTATGGTGTAAATTAGAATCCACACAGAATACTAGAATCTACAACCATTCAGGGTCCGGTTGCAAAAACATAGCCATTATGTTAGGACAACTGGTGTGTCCCAATTCGCAATTTGCAATCCAAATTCTATGTCATTTTGTGGTATAAATGGCACGAGTAATGTTCACACTGAATTCCAAAATGAAAAAGTGCACTTTAAATACCCGGATGATGGACTTATTTAAAAAAAAAAAATTTTTAAATGAGGCATGGAATGTTGAACCTTTTTTTTTTTTTTTTTTTTTTACACTTCATGCACTCAAGCGGCTCCAGAACTCTGTAGCAACTGCATAGCAAAATAGCATAGCAACTCAGACTTACTAATTACTTCCACCAACAACACTTCTGCAAACACATAGTAACTTGCTATAAGGTGTTGCATACTGCTTCAAGAGTCCAACAAGTCTCTGTGATATATATATATATATATATATATATATATATATATATATATATATATATATATATATATTTTTTTTTTTTTTTTATGTTTTTGTTCCCCATCACATACGTCTGATCACTTAGTAAATACCAGTACAGCTCTACTCAACAACAAACAAGATTTGAGGAATCATTCATGTAAGGAGGACAAATGCTTCCGAACGAGCTAAAAGTCTCATACTTCTTGCCATTAATTAGAGAAGACAAACACACACACATTTTTCTCTCTATTTCTCTGCTTTTCTAGAATATTTTGGACGTATTTCTTTCCTTTTACAGGAGCTGAAGAAGATACTGAAAACACTCCCTCAGAATATGTAAATGAATAACATCAGAATATACATTAGAATGCACTACTTTTGCCTTATGTAACTGACTAATGTGTCCACTCATCTGCCTGTACCGTGTTGGTGTTTCTGAATGCGGACGCTAAGGGGAGAAATAAACATCACCCCGGCATGGGCACTCTTCCATTACCCATAATACATTGTGACAGTTGGAGTTTTCATTCTCTGCCTAGCGGTGTTCTCTCGGTGGGCGGGGCTTCCTCTGCCTCTTTAGCCGCGCTTCACTGATTTGCCTGATCAGACCACTCTAGCTGTCAGTCATTAAAATGACAAAGCGCTTTTTATCAGATGCAAGGCCTGGCTAAGGAACTGACAGCGCTAGGTGTGTATGTGTATGTGTGAGTGTGTGTGTGGATGTGACATCATTTCCTCATGCCTCAGTCTACTCTGTACGACTCATCCAAACACACTCCTTAATTCTCGCATGTTCACAGGCAATCAAATCTGCATGTGGGTCAATGACAAACAAAGAAAATCAGGAGATGATGACAATTCTTATAAAAATACAAGCCAAGTAGGTAAATTATTTAAACATATTTTCTTATATAAATTAAGAAACTTTGAGATAAGAAACTTAAAATCCTGAAAATGGTTTTCTTGTCATATGAAAACGAAATGGCTTCCACCAAGTCAGTAACATAAATTATCAGTTAAAATTATTTAATTCATATAATAAAATATAACATATTAATACAAAAATAGAATTTATATTATTAAATAAATGTATTATATTAATATATATTTATATATGTACAGTAGTACATATGAAAGCGCCTTATAAATGCCTCATTCATTCATTCATAAATATCTGTTCTTGTAAACAAGTTTAATAAAATAATATTTTCTTAAATATTAATAATACAAAAACAACTTCAGTACAGTCCTTGTTTTTAAGAATTGCATTTTTAATGTAGCTTTTAATACATTCATCGATCCAGACCAAAATAAAAATGAACATCATCATTGACCCACATACAGTTTTGAATAAAACATTATCTATCTACATCAAAGACCCAAAACATACTCCACGCAAGTACACAAACGCTTCTAGCTACACAAGCTTGATTCATGTCATTGCATTCTGAAATGTGTCAGGATGATATTAATAATGCAACAAGGGCACAGTTTATGGGTTAATAATAAAACATGTGGTTTAATGGCACAGACATTTGAGGGAAACTTTAAATTTGTGTCTGTGTTTGCATATTTGCATTTGTATGTTTGTGGCCTGGACTGAATTTGACAAAACGAAATAGCAAATGTGTGCACGTCTGTGTAAATGAACTATAATAGCCTGGGAGGAGAAAGGAAGGGGGAAAAAATCAATCACTGTTTATTATTTGTATTGGATTTGATGTCTTTTTTACAACTCATACTGAACAGCAATTACAATAGTCAGTTATTAAAATACCTGCAAACGGCACAACAGAAAATCAAGCTCAGTGAACTAACAGCAGGGGCCAATCGTGGCCGTGATCTCATTTAAAGTATGTCTACTAAATAAAATAGTCTGGTTTGTTCCCCTTAAGCAACCTAAAGCTCTGAGTAGTGTGATTTTACAAGCACTTTTGCTCTGAATACATTTCCAGAAACAGACGTGGCTACCCAACAGCAAGAAATCAGTATATTCTTTATTACTTTTCAAAAAAGGCTGTATTGTCTCACTCAGAACTGAGCTATAAGTCAAAGACGTTTTTATTGCCACTAGACCCCCAGAACAAGTGGTTCTTGTTATTGTGCTCAAATAAATTTGACTCAAGTACATATTTCAAGAGCCAAAAGATTTTTATTTTATTTTGTGCAAACAAATGAGAAATCATAGAAACCCTGCAGCGCCGGTGAAAAATATTTCATTACAGACTGCAAAAGTGCAGCTTTATATTCAGAGCTGATGAAGCAGAACATAGATGAAAACAATCAGAGAGTATATTCACTTTATCTGTGCTTGCTGAAGTGAAACCCATCAGAACTCTCTCAATGCAGGACTCTTATCAGGAAAGCTGTGATTAGCAGCTCATTACACTCGAGACAATCAACACGAGATCTGTATCAGAACGGCTGTGAATGAATGAGTGAAATATAGCCTATCAGAAATACACAATCTGACAAGTCAAGAACTTGTCAGGGTCATATTTCAGCCCCGAAATATATAAGAATAAAGATAATTAAACATATTTTATGGCTATTCTCGCTTTTTGCTCGCAGGTTTCTCTCTAGAGCTCCCCCCACAGCTTCGGAATAGATATTTGACAACACACTGTTGTAAAAACTCGTTGTTGATTCTCAGACACCAGAGGCTATAGATCAACGACATCAAAGCAGATGGGACGTTCTTTAAAACGTCTTCTTCATTCGGGTTCGGACAGCGTGAGGGAGCGCAATAATGACAGCATTTTAGCAGATTTCTTTTGGCCGTAAAGCAATTGTTTACATCGCGAGACCTGATATCACGCGAGACTTCCTGACGCAGCGGCCGGCGGCCCGCCGGCTCAAAGTTGCAAGTGCGTATTTTCCGCTCACGGGCACCAGGGGGGTGCGAAACGACCACCATTCAACCCGAAATAAGTAATATAACCATTCCAATGACTCCGAAGCTGTTCAGTTAAGGTAAAAAAAGTTACTTAGTTCACCTTTAAGACAATTACACCCTAAATTACCATTACTGTAATTAGGGCTGGACGATTAATCGAAAAGTAATCGAAATCGCAATTTTATAACATCTAACCGGTTATATCATTTCCTTAAAGGGTAACTAAACCCCTGGTCAGAGCCTGACTCCACCCACTGGCAATATTTGAAAAATGCTGGAAAAGTGGGCAGACCCCAGCAGAGATAGAGGGGACGAACTGAGGGCGGGGCTGAGCGGGGGGGCGTGCACCTGAGACCCGCAGTGACGGATTAATTGACAGCTGCTGTCAGACTCTAAAATGGAGAGTGACTCACAGGGTCGCAAGATGACGTAAAGTACATGCATCTTTATCGAGTTGATGTCAATTGCACACGCTCTCTGTAGGCATATTCATATTTTGCCGCTATGTGAAAAAATCCAGCAAAATGCGCCGGCGCGTTTGTCGACCCCAGAGGATTAACTTTAGCCTAACCATAAATTGTGATTAAAATATATATGATCACTCACATCAAGACACCGCTGCGGTGGTGGAGTCCATGCAGGAGGAGCAGCGTTTGGCTGTTCAATGAACAGCACTAATAAAGCCCCATTCTTACAGATCACAAAAAAAAGTTGGTTTAGGGTTTAGTTACCCTTTAAGCTTGTTAATACTTTCCCCTTAAAAACATACTACTGCGTGTGTAGTCACGTGACTTCACACCATCCAGTCAGCGGCATAGAACCAACATGGAGGAAAACTCAAACCTCACAAAACTGTGTCAATTGTATGTGTTTTAAGCCTTGCCAGTTTGAACATTCAAGCGATTCAGGCGACCCAAGTTTGAGTCCCGGTTCAAGGTTTGGGCTTTCTCAAGCTAACATCAAAGTTTGTTTCCTTCAAAATTTGTAAAATAAAAAAAATCCCACCTTTAATAGTTACCATTAAATGTACCATTTAATACCATTAAATGTAATCGAGGTAAAATGTTCAATTAATAGAGATTTTGACTTTACGTCATATCGTCTAGCCCTAACTGGGAACGCCAACGAAAACATCATATCCGTTTATGCCGTTGGGGAAAACAAACTATTCGAATTAACATGCGTAGACCTTGTTAGGTGCTTGATCTTTACTCTTTACCCCGATCTAAAGTTTTATATCCTGCCGAATAAATAGACGCTCCGTGTTGCGGTTTAACTGGTTACCGTGTTAAGTTGTGACCTTACGCCAGACGTGAAGCCTGTACAATACGCCCATTACAATAAAACATTTGCACCACATGATGCTGATATTATAGTAGAGATTAAAAAACAAGAAATTTCATTGCTTTTAATGGCAAAAGTTTATTTAACAAAAACGCCAATAAACTCATACTTGATACAGGACTCAAACTGCGTCAAGAAAAGCAGTCAGCTTAATGTTAAAGCATCTTATCGTGTACAAATTGATGTAAGATTTCAAAAGTCTTCTTTGTTTCATTATGGGAGCTGGGCTCATGTTAACTTGTGCCTCAAGCTGATATATAGTCACATTAAATTGTATGACACTTGAATGACATTTTCTCATCAAAATGCATGCTGCTCCCCCAAATATTACACAACATAATAGCCTACTTAATAAATCACCCAGTCTTTTGATAAAGACGTTTATTCAGTGTTCGTGAGTTTAATGGATTTAGAGATGTATTACATACATTTAACGTTTTAGAACAGAATCTTGAGCTATGAAATGGATATTTTTCTGAATATACCGTGAGCAATGCAAAGGGCGTTTGTTTATGTACAAGTTTGTTTGGGCTAGAATAGAAACATGAAATACTATATTATTTCCATTGCAAAGTATTTACAGTATATATTATGATATATATATTTGGTAGTGAATTCATGCTGGTGTATTGAGAATTAGAAATGGGGAAGAATTGTGGGAGATAATGTGCTTAATTGTCATGAAATTAATAACAATAATAATGCAAACAAACTATATATCTTATTTTTCTTATTGGTTTTGGAGCAAAATATAACTTTGCGGGATTCATCCAAAATTATGATGTGAAAGGAAGTTTGTTTGAACATGATTTTTATTTTTTTATTTTTTTATATATATATTTGACTACTTAATGCAGGAAATTATTAGAAAGTCCTTCACACTGAATAACAACTGCAATAATATTTTGACTGCCTATGAAAGTCACAAAACCCCCTGATAGTTTCATTCATATTTTTATTTGAAAGAATTCTCTTTCATGAAATGCATGAGGTTTTTTAATTTTTTTTATTGTGTGTGAGTCATAGTGTGGAGTCACACTGCTTTAATTCCAGTTAAATAGCCCACACACTTCTCTCTCTGTGTGTGTGTGTGTGTGTGTGTGTGTGTGTGTGTGTGTGTGTGTGTGTGTGTGTGTGTGTGTGTGTGTGTGTGTGTGTGTGTGTGAGTGTGTGAGTGTGTGTGTGTGTGTGTGTGTGTGTGTGTGTGTGTGTGTGTGTGTGTGTGTGTGTGTGTGTGTGTGTGTGTGTGTGTGTGTGTGTGTGTGTGTGTGTGTGTGAGTGTGAGTGTGAGTGTGAGTGTGAGTGTGAGTGTGAGTGTGAGTGTGAGTGTGAGTGTGAGCGTGTGTGAGAGAGAGAGAGAGAGAGAGAGAGAGAGGAGAGATAGTGTGATTGTCGTACCTTCATCCTGAAAAAGGTGATGCTTGTCAGCAGGTCAACGGTTGATTTTAAATCCTGGAGTCTCTCTGGATTTCCAGCAGGGAAGTTATCCTGCAAACACAGAATAAAAGTCAGATTATATTTGAAGGGTGAAGATAAATAGATTAAGATTACAGCTATATATTTGATGAAAAGAGGCAAGCGAAAAGACAGCATAGCTCAGACAGATGGACTATATAGGTCTATATTTTGGCATAACAGAAAAATAAGTTGGAACAACCTGCAAAACATGTAGTTTGTACTTACACAAAGATCCAAAATAAGTACAGATTATCAAAATTTAAATGATAGATGTGGCTATAGACTGATTTCAGTTTATCGCATTAGAGTTTGATGTTACCAGTTGCTAAATTAACAACAATTAAAAATCCCCAGTATAGGTAGGTTTAGGATTAGGTGTGGGGGTGCGATTAGGATTAGGGGGTGGGGTTAGGATTAGGCAATCAGTTAGCAGCTGCAAGAAGACGCAAAGAGAACAAAATGTTGTACTCACAAAAAAAAAAACGGATAGCTATCTGATCTGTCATCGTAAACAGTCAGTTTTATATCAAGTGAATGTAAACAGTTGAGGAAGAAAACGTGTAACAGTATATTCGGTCTTTATGACATCAGCCTGCTGCCAATATACCTGCTGCCGTCTGTCATTGATGTTAATAAAATAACTAAATATTTAATTTATGCTATTGCTAATAGATTTATTTGTTCTTATTTTATTACTGACTGTTTACTTGTCTTTAATAGTGCTTGAAATGTATATTAGTTAGGCTAGCGGTTTTTGCTCTGGTTCCTGTGTAAGTGTTCTTTAGGCTACTGATTTGTATTCATAGTATTCAGCTGCAACAGAATGTTTTGCAAAAAGACACAGAATAAATATGTTCGACATCTAAATGTTTTGACTTTTTTACCTTATTGGAATCAAAACTGGACAAAAAAGAATCATAATCGGACTAGATCAAATTAAAACAATACCCAACCCTAAACACAATACTCTAATGAGCATAGAAATTGCATATAGAAAACATAAATATTAGGTAAAACATAAGATCAGTTTGCATGCGAGTAAGATCTGATTGAATAGCTGTTTCTTCTGAAACATTATGATAAACATCTCTATATGGTGGATGTTTCACCTGTTAATATTTCAAATGGTCTTTTACTCTAGTTGAGGAGCTTTGGCAGAGATGGATGGTTAAAAACATGTCAACATGAGTCATCTTCATTCACCTAGCAGCATTATGCAGCAATATTAATAACCAAAACGTATTCCATCGTCATGAGCACCAATGACAAAATATATCATAATATAGCAGCATGAGCAAAATCCGCAACAGGCAGAGAAAATGTGTTCTTGGGCTGTAAAGCTATCAGCCTGCCCGCTCTAGCATGAAGGAACACAGTATATTTACACTGTGAGAAGAAGAGGCCATGCATGTGCGGACGGTCCCCAACACAAGACGAGCTTGGAGAAAACGAATGCCGTGGGAACCTCTGCATCTTTGCATTGTGTTCTGTCGGATTGCACTGATGGCAGCTGAAACAAGTTATAAAATGTCACTGAGTTTTGTGACGGCATGGTTATGCAATAGTTATGACTTGGTTTTGTAAGAATGAGAAGAGACTCCTGTGGTCTGAGGTACGCTTTTCGTCACTTTTATCAATACCAGAGCATCAGACGTTGCTGTACTTCTTGGCTGGTGTTTCACCGCAGCTTTCTAATTATTCAGAGCGAGTAATGGAGTGCTGGAGCTGTTTGTCAACAACCACCACCAAAAAAACCAGAGACAAATCAATTTAGGCTGTTTTCACACTTGCTTTGATTCCACATCCCTCCCTCTGCTGCCGCAGGTCTTTCCTCACAGTATTTTTGGGTTTGAACTGCGGTATTCCTAACAGCAGCTGTTTATCAATGCAGCTAGTAGCAAAAAATATTTTTTGTGAATTTTTGTGAACAGTGAATTAACTGATGTTAAGAGATTTATAGGTATCTAGACATAAACCTTAACTAAGATTAATGAGTGCTGTAGAAGTATTGTTAATTGAATTCTATGCCATCAATATTTCTTTACAACTGCAAATAAAAACAGATTATTTTCATACTAACTGCAAACTACTTGAGTTCACATGAACTGCCCACCATACAAACTGAAATCTCAGACTTTGGGCTACTTCAAAATCTCTAGTGTGAACAAAATTGCCATGAGGTGTCTGAAATCGAGCGTGCCAGAATATAGCATCACTAAAATAATACTTTGCTTCACTCTAAAATTCTCCATGGCCGTTTGAGGTGAGGAATAAGTGCGCAGAAGCTCTTGAGTGATGTGAAATGTCAGAAAAGGAGAGAGATATTAACATATGGTTGGGCTTGAGGCAAGCCGGTGTGCTGGGAACAGATTGCTCAGGTAGGAGATCATTAAACTGTGTGTGCCATCAGTGGGTCGGAATTTTGATCAAGAACCATCAGAACGTCGAAGGACCCTGAATTCACTCTCTTTTAACATGTGTAACAGCTGTGTTGTCTTATAGTTGTGTTCAATAAACCTCAGGCTCACTTACCAGAATCAGAACTTGCTCTTTATCTTTACATGAGTTTGTTTACAAATATCATATGTGTGAAAACCACATGCATTCAACTACATTCAGGTTCCTTTGAACAGGAATCCTGAAAAAAGAAAATACATCACGGTTTCCACAAAAACATGAAGGAGAGGGACAGTTTTCAACATTGATAATAATAATAAATGTTTCTTGAGCATCAAATCAATTTCTGAAGGATCATGTGACACTGAATACTGAAGTAATGATGCTGAAAATTCAGCTTTGCATCACTGGAATATATTACATTCAGATCAAATAAATGCAGCATTGATGAGCATAAGAGACATCTTTCAAAAACATTAAAAAAATCTTACCGACCCCGAAATTTTAAAGGCTAGTGTATGATATTTGTGACCAAACTAATTTGATTTCAGACCGATGGCTAAAATAAACTGTTGCAACACATTGGGCACATGGAGTATTGTGCGATCAATCTTTTCCATGATGAAGTTATTGTTTTGAAAGCACATGGCCAGATTGAGCAGAAAGCTTCTAGTGTTTTCTGGAGTTCAGTGTGATTTCAAGGCGTTTGGAGAAACGTATAACCTTGTGCAAGTGTAGAGGAGATAAGTCTGCCTGCGGTTTACTGAACACAACTATGATGTAGACAAAACAGACGCAAATGGTTTAAATTCATCTAATAAAGCAGCGGCGTTAAAGCACTCTGGAGGAACAAAACCTGCATCGGGCAATCCACACGAGCAACCGAAAAACCAAACACACTTTTTCTCAGAATTTCATTACAGTCAAATCCACAGAGCGCTGCAGATCTGGAGTGTATTACTGTCAGGACATGTTGCCTGGAAGCTGACGGCCGGATAGCAGCAGGTAACGGGCACTGAATTCCCTGGATGCCTGCCAGTAGAGTGTGTGTAAGTGTGTGTGTGTGAGCTTCCTGTCAATGCTTTCTAGCTCACACACAGATATAGACGGACTGCACATCTACGAAAAAGCCACAGACTTAAATATGTGATCTGACTGCGAAAGCGTCCTTTCAGAAGAAACAAACTGTCAGACTGAGAGACATTTCTCTCGTGACGTATTTAGAGACACAATTAGTATAAAAGCAAGAAGGTCAGCACGAGTCAAGAACAATCTTTGATTTTCTGAGACACTTTCTCAAATCGTTGCTTTGTACGTGTATAAATGGACCTTCTGTTCTGTGAAGAGCTTGTATAGGCGTTTGAATGTCTTTGTAAATTAAGGTAGGGGATCACTAAAAGTGATGCAAGGGTCAAATTATCTCCATGGCGATGAATAATAGATGAGTGTGTTTCTTTCTGATGTCTCTGAAATAGAAAATCCATCTGGAGCAGCGTAGCGTCTGAGAGATGCATGTGTGCTAAGATCTTCGGTTTGACGGTTGTGCTTTAACTCACCCGATACTTGGAGAGGTCGATCCTCAGAGAGTTGTGAAGCTGATCCAAGAGTTTGACAAACTTTTCTCTCTGCAGAAAACCAAAGTCACAGAAAGCATATCAGTAATGCATCCTGTCATCCATCTATTCTTTTGTTTGTGCATTCATTCATTCATCAATTCAATCATCAACATATCATCCATTCATTCCATCATTTATCTATCTGTCCATCCATCCATCCATCCAACAATCCATTGTCTGTCCATTCTTCCAACCATCCATCTATCTATTCATTCATCCATACATCCATCTATCTGTCCGTATATTCATCAATCCAACCTTCCATATATCTATCTGTCAGACTGTCTGTCTATCCATCCATCCATCCATCCATCCATGCATCCATCGATCCATAAGTACATTCATTAATTCATTAATTCATTAATTCATTCATCCATCCATCCATCCATCCATCTGTCAGTCTGTCTATCTATCCATCCAAGCATCCATCAATACATCCATACATTCATCCATCCATCCGTACATCCATCAATACATCCATCTTTCTGTCTGTATATTCATCCATCCAACCATCCATCTATCTATCCTTCTGTCTGTCTGTCTTTCTGTCTATCTATCCATCCATCCATTTATCTGTATATATGTCTGTCTGTCTGTCTATCCATCTGTCCATTTGTTTGTCTCTTTGTCTGTCTGTCTATCTATCCCATGTATCATTCACCCATCCAAAAGCAGTGAGACTGACAAACCCCAAAGTTGGATGCAGCAAATCGGTCAGAGGCCGAGATGTTAGTGGTTGCTGTTGTTGTGTGAGCGAAGTAGGCATTGATGTTGGCAAGCAGGTTACTCATCACCGCAGGAACACCGGGACACATGTACTTGGATGAGAGACAAGAGAAATGACTGAAAGAGAGAGAGAGAAACAGATGTTAGATTCGGTCATAAACACACTCATGAGCAGTTTACCATCCATAATAATATTGGGGTGGTGGCGCAATGGATAAGACACATGCCTTTGGCGTGAGAGACCCGGGTTCGAATCCACTGTGAGACACCAATGTGTCCCTGAGCAAGACACTTAACCCCTAGTTGCTCCAGAGGCGTGCCACCTCTGACATATATAGCAATTGTAAGTCGCTTTGTATAAAAGCGTCAGCTAAATGAATAAATGTAAATGTAAATGTAAATGTATATTTCATATCAGATTCCTGTGAATTTACTTGCCTTGAGCATTGAAACAACAACAAAAAGTTACTCCTGAATACAGACTGTTTCCTAAATGCCCCATAGATGACTTCTGTACTGCACAGAAATAATATTACTGAAATACTGATTAAGAACATGATAAGAACAAACCGGAAAAGTATTTTTTAGTAAAAAAAATTTTTAAATTTTTTTTTGTAAAATGATCAAATGTATAGTTTTTTTTGTTGTTGTACATTTTACTAAGTAGTAGTAGTGAACATAACACACATGTAAATTATTATTTGAGGTATGCACACATGAAATGAACTGCATGATCCATCTTATGTCAGAATTAACAGACAGCACAACACAGATCTGCTCATGTGTCGAGCCGCAGGGCGGTGCAGGAAATTGCTCGGCAATGTCAGCCACTGTTAGAGGAGATTCATTAAAGAAAGATATAAGAGCGAAAACGAGATACTGTAGGAGAAGAAAGAAGAGAGACATCGACTAAAAATAGCAGCAGGCCTGCAGGGCTTATACACACTCACTCTCTCTCTCTCTCACACACACACACACACACACACACACACACACAGTGCAATACAGCATCTCACATGTGCACTGCTCTCACACACTCACTCACATAATACAGTACTATTTGTTTTGTTGAACATTTCACATAAACAAACGGTCCATATAAACACATTTTTCTCTTTCTCTTTGGTATATAATAATGTATGAATGTAAATAATGAATAGGCTTAATAAAGCACACAATGTATAATAAATAAATTAATTTGATAAAGCAGCAAACTAAAAATATTCTGCATTAAATTACTGTCAAACGGCTCTAAACAAATTATTCAACTGGATCTTAAGCACAAAACAGACCACAAGCCAGCCATTTGTTCAAGGTATACACTAAATGAAAAAAAATGCAGAAATCTGTCCATGTGAAAGTTGCACACTTGCATACACAAATATTGAACATACCCCGGTATTAAAAATTGTTTGTAAAAAATAAAATAAAATAAAATAATAAAAAAGTTGAAGAACTAAACTTATTAAAACTAAAACTTAAATGAAAATATATGTAAATCTATGTCACATTACAGTGTAATTATCTAAAGTACTGAGTAATATTAATTAACAACATGTCCTTACTACAGGGTTAGGATTAGGGTTTGGTTTAGGTACATGTAATTATGCACAATTTATAGTTATTACTATAGTAACTACATATGACGTGTAACAAAGACATTGTAAAATAAATTGTTACCGATTTTTTTTTTTTTTTACTGATCAAAAATTACTAAAACTGAAAATAAAATGAAAACTGAACATATAAAAAGCTAATTCAAAATATTAATAAAAACTACAATAGTATATAGGCCTATAAATACCAGTAATATTAATATATACTATAATTTCCACACCCTGAAACCACACCCACTTAAAACAACCCACATATTAAAGCCACACCTACTTAAACCAACCCACAGACTGAAACTGTAAAATGAATGCTCTGTTTTTACCTTGTTTCTTTGTGTTTTTGGTTCTGTCCTGTGTAACCCGTGTGCCCTGTCAGCTGACCTATTTTTCCTAGTCTGTGTCTGTTTGATTCATTACACCTGACGTCCAATTAATTAGCTTATTAGTTCCCTCATTTGTTCTAGTATTTATACTCCGTGTTCTTGCACTCCTTGTCCTGTCTCGGGTTTTCCTGAGTATTTTGGAATTAAAGACTGTTTCTTGGATTATTCCTGTCGTGCGCTTTGTTTACAACTACCCGTGACAGAAACCACACTCACTGAATTTTTTATTTCTTAAGTTTGACAGCCTCCTCATTCGCTTTTCTTGAATAATTATTTGACCAAACTCCTATTAGCATGAGTAAGAATGGTGATGTTTGCTTTAGTAAACACCCCTGATAATATTACATTTCTGTTCTTTACAATAAGTCTGCAAGAAGAAGCCGTAGGCCGTAAAGACGTGACAACCGAACATTAGTACTTGCAGACATTGATTTGAACCTCATTAGTTCTGATAGCATGACCTCTGAACCCGAACGGCCCATCATGACACGCACGGGAATGAAGAATTATTGTGCCTCCAAGAAAAGGTGAAGAGTTTTCCCTTCCTCCATCCATATTCCCTCCTCCCTATTTCAGACATGATTGAAAGATGCTCACGGCTAAATCAGAATAAATTATATTTGATGGAGAATGTTGACTTCCTGTTGCCTGGTAACCGCTTGCTTTCTTTTCAGCCTATGACCATTTGCTCTTTCCTCATTACTAAAATCCTTGTCTTGCTGCTCCAGTGGTTCGCAGAGCTTCGCTGTAAATCAGAGAAATAAAACTTGCCAGCAAGTATTGACTCGTCTTCTCTCTCTCTCTCTATCTGCTGTCCTCTTTAACCTCTGCACACCTCCCTCCAATCCAGGTCTTAAATTCCCACGCGACGTCAATATCTGGGATATCATCTGGTAATGAGTTACTCCTGTGATCTGTTTTCATTATGGTTGAGAATCTTGGATTGTTCTTATTAAAGTTAATTTAACCATTAAATGCATGAATGTTTCACCAATCATTATTACTAACACGGATGGATCTCTGCCTGACACGATAATATAAAACTCTTCTGATATTAGAGTAACAATTACAGAAGAATAAAATAAAGCATATTTTCTTATCTTTTGGAGCATGGAAGGGTTCAGTTTGAGCAGATGTTTTAAACCATCATCACTGTTCTCGTCAGAGCTCATTTCTCAGAACATTCAGCATCTGGCTCATATTCGCAATCTCAAACATATTCTATCATTTTCAACATCTTCAAAATCAGTATTTTGATCGCCAGATCGACCATCAGACAGTGACACTAATATCTGACTGCGTTCAACACTCCCTCTGCAGTAAATCGCTGAGCCATTTCAAGTTTTGCTGATTGATACTCCCATTCTTTTGTTTTCTGCCTGCGGTAACTATGAGTGAAATGTCACTTCATCATTGCCACCTTGTGGAATAAAGGTGAATTGCACTTATTCAGTCGTCAAATATTCAATTATAGTTGTGCAGAAAAAGAAAAAAAGATTACACTGTTACACATTGGGTCGTTAGCGACCCTATACAATTTTTACAAAACATGAATGGGAAAACAGGCATTCTTTAATAACATTTTTTAATAAAAGAAATGTTACATTGTTTATAATGAATTGATTATAGTCATGAAAAATGACTCTGATGTGTTATTAGTTTGAATCAGTCTAACGACTCACTGTATTAATTCTTGACTTTTCGATGAACTTAAGTCATTATTATTTTTGACAACTAATTTTTCTTAAAAGTAATAAAAGAATATAATTGTTGAGGCACTGGAATTGTTAAGGGTAAATCAGACTGTAAACCAGAATTATTCAGTTCCTTACATTCCTAATGACAACTTGCAGTTCAAGGTACAACATTTATAGTTTTGTTGTAAAAAATTATGCTTATATATATACTGTATATATATATATATATATATATATATATATATATATATATATATATATATATATATATATAGGCTATATATATATATATATAAAGCATAATTTTTTACAACAACACTATAAAAGTATTAATAAACATAACTTATATACTTATTTTGAAAAAAAATATGTATAGTTTTTCAATGTTTGTGGCCTTTTTGGAGATTTCTAAAAACTCATCCCTAATCTTCATCTCCTTCCAGAAAGCTCTCAACAGGCTCATTTATGATGTTCTGTAAACCTACGGACCAACATGCTGCTGATGGCAGAGGATTTCACCCTGAAATCATTATCCCCCCCTTCAGCAATAAAAAGTGCTGAATGGTAAAAAATATGGGCTGCATCTCTAATAACATCAGGAACATTTCACATGACTTTGTTAATGATTATAGGGCTGAGGAAAGGTCATCAGGGCAAACATAAGCATCCCTGGAAACTGTGCGAGTAGCTTCACGAAAAGACCCTGTGCCATTCCGGGCAGGATAATCTCCACACATCGTCCATCAGATTTAAAGTTTAACCTGAAGAAGTGACCTCACTCATATGCAGCAGATATTCGAGCAAAAAAAAGAGACTATCTACAAGGTGGTGCTGAATGATTTCATGAGGTGTATAAATAATTCTACATCTAATCATTTAGGCCAGTTCCCCTGATTCAGTACCGAACACTCATTGCTGGAAGACTATCATTTATTGAATTAATCAATATCCATTATCCTAAAACAGAAGCACAAATCAGCAGATGCTTTAAAAGTCAGAAATTGACCAAACAGCAGAACCTGACGTTTCTCTGGATCAACAAGAAATACTCTAGACGTAGGATCCAAAATTTACACTCAGCAAGTGCCTAAATGTATTTGGAGTCATTTGCCAGCTAGCCAGTAACTTTATTTATGTATTTAATGAATTATTGCCTGCAGAAAGGCTGTCTTCATGGCACGAACAAAGTGAATAACAAGTCGTACAATTAACAAAAATATATATAAAACATTTCAGATTCAGATTCATATAAAAAATGTAATAAAATAAACATTAAGGTGATACTTTTTTCAAATACACCAGTTAAACATATCTTTGAGTAAAACATCTGTTTACCTTAAAAAGATGTTTAAAAAAAGATGTTTAAACAGTCATAGGAGTTTGAAAAGAAAGGCATGATGGAATAAATAAATTACCATTTGTAAATCTTGAAATGACCTAAATGTAATAACTTTATCACAGTGTGTTCTCACATGTCAGGTTCATTTTCACATGATGCAAAACAACAGTTAAATAATACCATCTGAATGATATTTTCAATAAAAATAATGCAAAAACAATACATTTTTATGGCCAGTAATTTATCTCAATTCACCCACCGTTGGCAGGTGTGGTGAAAAAAATAAATGTTGGTCCCTGCTTTAAAGTCTGTTTAAAATGTGCAAAGCAGGGCAAAGATATATTGTTTGTATGCAAAATGAAATTACAATGTGAAGTTAGAGCTTCTTTATGCATTGCAATCATCTAAACTGGAACTGTCAGCATTTAGAGGCTTTGCTGAAACATGACGAGAATAACTGCAATGGCCAAGTCAAACACGACACACTTTAAGACTACTTACAATCCAGAGAGACCATTTGTTATTTTCTGCTCAAATCTGACCTTTTTGTGAGGTTGTCACATGACCTGTTAAATGTGGCCAAGGTCTGAACATGTGAAGCTCCTGAACTGACCTGAATGCGTAAAACACCCTGACATGTTCATTAGCAGTAAACTACAGTAATGATAATCAATACTAGAAAAACTGCAATGAGTCTAACATCTAACCGCATGTCATTTATATACGGCTTAAATCTCCCTACACTCTCAAACTCTTTATATATTTGGACTGTAAATAGACAACCGTTCAAAAGTTTGTGGTCTGTAATATATATATATATATATTTTTTTTTTTTATGAAAGAAATTACTTTTGTTGAGGAAAGGATGATGCATTAAATTGAACAAAAGTGACAGTAAAGACAAAGTGTGTGTTAAGGGTGAGAGGTTTTCACTGGGAGCCTGAGCAATTCTAGTAAACAGTGTGATTTATAAAGCTATCGTGTGCATGTATGACCATAAGTCATCGAAAGACTCGGAGTGATCCAACACGAAACAAGCCTTTCATAAATTCCTGTTCAAGCACAATCAGCACCAGTCATGAAAAATGCCAAGCGTCATCTTTCAAAAGCATTAAAGACGGACAAAATAAATACAGAAAATACAGAAAATGCAGTGAGCTATTGGCTGCTTTCTGTTAAATACTATCCAGTGCATCACATGTCAGACTTATTATTCAGTAAAAGACACTTAATATCCAATAATAATGTTGATTTGACAGCACTGACACTATTGGATGAGAACAAAACTTAAATAATATAATATAATATAGAACAAAACTGAACTGAACTGAGCTGAATAAATACACTATTGTCTTCTATTGACCTGCTTTATAGCTGAATATAATTTTCATAACTGTTCCATAATTGATTCACTTTTCACAGTTTATGAACTGAACCAACACTACACTGGCTATCTATTGTCTTTTAGAGCTGCAGAATTTGAATTATCTCATATTTGATGGAGTTCGCATCACTGATTCTGAAAAGTCCTATTTATTACTGTGAAGCTGCTTTGAAACATCATATTGTGCTATATAAATAAAGGTCACTTGACTGACTCGCGATCTCCAAAAAACAAATGAAGCATCAGAAACTGAAAGGGTTCTTCACTCACGTCATAGCCTGGTAGATGGACTCCACACCAAAACGCATGGCAAACTCATCCACGATCTCCTGCGACACGTCGTCAAAATAAACCTTCCAGGCATCGTCGCCTTTGACTTCTGGGATCTTCACGACTCCACTGTTCTTCACCTCCGTCAGGTAGTGGAAGAGATTCTGCACAGGAACATAAGAATCATGAAGAGCCATGTTATTTCAAGAGATAAACAGAAACGGGAAACCTGTTTAGGGGCCAGGCACTGTGCATGAACTGCAACAACATTGATATGGAATAGATGTCGAGAAATATCAACAGCACAGCCAACTTGGAAAGGTTAACATTTCAGGGTGCCAACCTACTGTCATCACACCGACAGAAATGCCACAACACTGTGCAGCCAATGGTGGTATATAATATAATATAATATAATATAATATAATATAATATAATATAATATAATATAATATAATATAATATAATATAATATAATATAATATAATATAACATAATATAATATAATATAATATAATATAATATAATATAATATAATATAATATAAAAATAGCGAAATATGGTATATGTAATCTAAATATCACTGTCATAATATAATTGTATTACATTTTGTCGTGTTTTACAGTAAAAATAACATTCTAAATTTAAACAATCTAAAAGTACATTTAATTAGCAAAAAATGTACTCGTAGAAAAATACAGAGAAAATGTATTTATCCCATTGGTTTTTGCTATATTAAGCACAAATCTACCAATATTTTATGAGTATTAAAGATATTTATGTATTTTTACTGGAAAAAAAAGAAAAAAAAATTATTTGCAGTGTTTTGTGAAATGTAGTTTACACATACCTCGTGTAAACATGTGTACTGCCCATGAGGCGGAGCCACCTTCTCTTCTCCTTTCATCTCAACGCTGATCTTCAGCCTGATGGCCCCCGACACCATCGACTTATCCGTACGCTTCTCTGCAGGGAGAGACGACAACAAGAGCAAGAAAGGTGAATTGAGCATGTGAACAGAGGATAGATAAGACCAGAAGAAATAGAAATAAGACAAGTGAAATATTGAGGAGTGCTAGAGCTGCAGAATTTCCCTCCTCTCTGACCCTGTCAATAGCACATGTGTAATGCAGCTGACCTCAGAACAGTGACCTGCAGACAGACACACACCAAATCTCATCAGCGTACGGCCATGTTCCTTTACAAATCTGACCCCAGGTCAAACTGCAAATTTAAGCAGGCCAATGAGCACTGAAACAGCCGCCAAATTTAGAGCATCAACCTAAGCTAAAAGTTTAACGTCAACCATTGTACTTTTGTAACGTGAGACTTTATCTTTGGTATAAAATGCACGATGATGAATCGTGCTTCAGAAACGCTTTCCCCGCCACTGACAGAATTGTCTGTAATTTATGAGATAACTATGTAAGCTTGTTTCCGCCACAGAATAAAAAATAAAAAAGTAATTGAGGCTTTTTATCTCACAGTTCTGACTTTTTTTCTCACAATTACATCTCGATATAAATATTATATATATATATATAAAGTGATATGAAGTTATAAAGTCAGAATTGAGTGATATAAAGTCAGAATTTTGTGAGAAAAGTGAGAAATAAACTCGAAATTCTGATTTTCTTTTCTCAGAATTGCATGTTTACATCTCGCAATTCTGACTTTATAACACGCAATTGTGAGATATAAAGTCAGAATTGCATGATATAAAGTTGCAATTGCATGTTATAAAGTCAGAATTGTTAGATATAAACTCGCAATACTGAGGAAAATCTTTTTTTAACTTTATAACATGAAATTGTGAGTTTATATATCGCAATTCTAACTTTATAACACGCAGTTGCGAGTTTATAAATCTTGTTAAAATGTTTTATTCTGTGGCGAAAAAAAGCTTCCATAGATAACACTTTCCCGCCATTGACGGAAATTTCTGTCTTTCTGCGTATTAACTATTATACAGTAGGGGCGCTATTATGCATCTTCTGAAAAA
>NW_028118076.1:0-28209 GCF_965113295.1 Leuciscus leuciscus
AGATACAACAGCAATTTATAAAATAGACCCCTGTTAAAAAAAAACAAATCTAAAAAATAAAGTGCAGTACCGTGTCTACACACCTGGTGGCGCTAGAGGCGCACCAAACCACCACCAGTCGACTAGCCATACATCAATTACTATATAAACCAAGTTTCGTACAGATAAAACACACCGTTGCAGATATATGGACAGTTAAGATTCGGCCAATCAGATGCCCTTTATGCAAATGAGGGTGGTTACTAATGAGGGTGAAAGTCGTTTTTACCTCCCTACCTATATGCCATTTTAACCCTAACCTAACCATAGCCTCAAACTAACCCTAAACCCAAACTAACCATTAGTCCAAAGACTACTTTCAATATTTAACACAAAACAATAAAAAAATATGAACAAACAGTCGATCAAACTCATCTATCCATCTATCCATCTATCCATCTATCCATCTATCTATCCATCCATCCATCCATCACTCCATCACTCCATCACTCCATCCATCCATGTATAACACAGGCCTAAAAACATTCACTTTTTCAAACAAAAACTTTTTTTTTTTTAACAAAAAGTTGTTTAAACTCATGTATCTATATATTCATCTATTCATCTATCTATCTATTTATCTATCTATCCATCCATCCATCCATCCATCCATCACTCCATCCATCCATGTATAACACAGGCCTAAAAACATTCACTTTTTCAAACAAAAACATATTTTTTTTAACAAAAAGTGGTTTAAACTCATGTATCTATATATTCATCTATTCATCTATCTATCCATCCATCCATCCATCCATCCATCACTCCATCACTCCATCCATCAATGTAACACAGGCCTAAAAAACATTCACTTTTTCAAACAAAAACATTTTTTTTAACAAAAACATTTTTTTTAACAAAAAGTTGTTTCAACTCATGTACCTATCTATCCATCCATCCATCCATCCATCCATCCATCCATCCATCCATCCATCCATCCATCACTCCATCCATCAATCTATCTATAGAAATAGACACTTACCTGTCAGCATTGGTGCTGTTTCAGCACTCGTGCTGATATGCACGGCAAATGCAACCATTTTGCATTGACAGGTGAACAGCTGGGGGAAAACTCAAGTTCAGTTTGCGTCAGGGCGTCTGCATGGATGCAGGGTCAAAGGCCAAAGGCCTGGCACGCTACCTCACCTAACCAGCTAAACCTACCCACCACCTGCACAAAAAAACAGAAAACAAAACCAAAAAACACTGACCACTGGCGGGACCTACACAGACCCTACCCAAAATATACCAGGATAGACCACCCCTATATAAAATAACCCTAGATACAACAGCAATTTATAAAATAGACCCCTGTTAAAAAAAAACAAATCTAAAAAATAAAGTGCAGTACCGTGTCTACACACCTGGTGGCGCTAGAGGCGCACCAAACCACCACCAGTCGACTAGCCATACATCAATTACTATATAAACCAAGTTTCGTACAGATAAAACACACCGTTGCAGATATATGGACAGTTAAGATTCGGCCAATCAGATGCCCTTTATGCAAATGAGGGTGGTTACTAATGAGGGTGAAAGTCGTTTTTACCTCCCTACCTATATGCCATTTTAACCCTAACCTAACCATAGCCTCAAACTAACCCTAAACCCAAACTAACCATTAGTCCAAAGACTACTTTCAATATTTAACACAAAACAATAAAAAAATATGAACAAACAGTCGATCAAACTCATCTATCCATCTATCCATCTATCCATCTATCCATCTATCTATCCATCCATCCATCCATCACTCCATCACTCCATCACTCCATCCATCCATGTATAACACAGGCCTAAAAACATTCACTTTTTCAAACAAAAACTTTTTTTTTTTTAACAAAAAGTTGTTTAAACTCATGTATCTATATATTCATCTATTCATCTATCTATCTATTTATCTATCTATCCATCCATCCATCCATCCATCCATCACTCCATCCATCCATGTATAACACAGGCCTAAAAACATTCACTTTTTCAAACAAAAACATATTTTTTTTAACAAAAAGTGGTTTAAACTCATGTATCTATATATTCATCTATTCATCTATCTATCCATCCATCCATCCATCCATCCATCACTCCATCACTCCATCCATCAATGTAACACAGGCCTAAAAAACATTCACTTTTTCAAACAAAAACATTTTTTTTAACAAAAACATTTTTTTTAACAAAAAGTTGTTTCAACTCATGTACCTATCTATCCATCCATCCATCCATCCATCCATCCATCCATCCATCCATCCATCCATCACTCCATCCATCAATCTATCTATAGAAATAGACACTTACCTGTCAGCATTGGTGCTGTTTCAGCACTCGTGCTGATATGCACGGCAAATGCAACCATTTTGCATTGACAGGTGAACAGCTGGGGGAAAACTCAAGTTCAGTTTGCGTCAGGGCGTCTGCATGGATGCAGGGTCAAAGGCCAAAGGCCTGGCACGCTACCTCACCTAACCAGCTAAACCTACCCACCACCTGCACAAAAAAACAGAAAACAAAACCAAAAAACACTGACCACTGGCGGGACCTACACAGACCCTACCCAAAATATACCAGGATAGACCACCCCTATATAAAATAACCCTAGATACAACAGCAATTTATAAAATAGACCCCTGTTAAAAAAAAACAAATCTAAAAAATAAAGTGCAGTACCGTGTCTACACACCTGGTGGCGCTAGAGGCGCACCAAACCACCACCAGTCGACTAGCCATACATCAATTACTATATAAACCAAGTTTCGTACAGATAAAACACACCGTTGCAGATATATGGACAGTTAAGATTCGGCCAATCAGATGCCCTTTATGCAAATGAGGGTGGTTACTAATGAGGGTGAAAGTCGTTTTTACCTCCCTACCTATATGCCATTTTAACCCTAACCTAACCATAGCCTCAAACTAACCCTAAACCCAAACTAACCATTAGTCCAAAGACTACTTTCAATATTTAACACAAAACAATAAAAAAATATGAACAAACAGTCGATCAAACTCATCTATCCATCTATCCATCTATCCATCTATCCATCTATCTATCCATCCATCCATCCATCACTCCATCACTCCATCACTCCATCCATCCATGTATAACACAGGCCTAAAAACATTCACTTTTTCAAACAAAAACTTTTTTTTTTTTAACAAAAAGTTGTTTAAACTCATGTATCTATATATTCATCTATTCATCTATCTATCTATTTATCTATCTATCCATCCATCCATCCATCCATCCATCACTCCATCCATCCATGTATAACACAGGCCTAAAAACATTCACTTTTTCAAACAAAAACATATTTTTTTTAACAAAAAGTGGTTTAAACTCATGTATCTATATATTCATCTATTCATCTATCTATCCATCCATCCATCCATCCATCCATCACTCCATCACTCCATCCATCAATGTAACACAGGCCTAAAAAACATTCACTTTTTCAAACAAAAACATTTTTTTTAACAAAAACATTTTTTTTAACAAAAAGTTGTTTCAACTCATGTACCTATCTATCCATCCATCCATCCATCCATCCATCCATCCATCCATCCATCCATCCATCCATCACTCCATCCATCAATCTATCTATAGAAATAGACACTTACCTGTCAGCATTGGTGCTGTTTCAGCACTCGTGCTGATATGCACGGCAAATGCAACCATTTTGCATTGACAGGTGAACAGCTGGGGGAAAACTCAAGTTCAGTTTGCGTCAGGGCGTCTGCATGGATGCAGGGTCAAAGGCCAAAGGCCTGGCACGCTACCTCACCTAACCAGCTAAACCTACCCACCACCTGCACAAAAAAACAGAAAACAAAACCAAAAAACACTGACCACTGGCGGGACCTACACAGACCCTACCCAAAATATACCAGGATAGACCACCCCTATATAAAATAACCCTAGATACAACAGCAATTTATAAAATAGACCCCTGTTAAAAAAAAACAAATCTAAAAAATAAAGTGCAGTACCGTGTCTACACACCTGGTGGCGCTAGAGGCGCACCAAACCACCACCAGTCGACTAGCCATACATCAATTACTATATAAACCAAGTTTCGTACAGATAAAACACACCGTTGCAGATATATGGACAGTTAAGATTCGGCCAATCAGATGCCCTTTATGCAAATGAGGGTGGTTACTAATGAGGGTGAAAGTCGTTTTTACCTCCCTACCTATATGCCATTTTAACCCTAACCTAACCATAGCCTCAAACTAACCCTAAACCCAAACTAACCATTAGTCCAAAGACTACTTTCAATATTTAACACAAAACAATAAAAAAATATGAACAAACAGTCGATCAAACTCATCTATCCATCTATCCATCTATCCATCTATCCATCTATCTATCCATCCATCCATCCATCACTCCATCACTCCATCACTCCATCCATCCATGTATAACACAGGCCTAAAAACATTCACTTTTTCAAACAAAAACTTTTTTTTTTTTAACAAAAAGTTGTTTAAACTCATGTATCTATATATTCATCTATTCATCTATCTATCTATTTATCTATCTATCCATCCATCCATCCATCCATCCATCACTCCATCCATCCATGTATAACACAGGCCTAAAAACATTCACTTTTTCAAACAAAAACATATTTTTTTTAACAAAAAGTGGTTTAAACTCATGTATCTATATATTCATCTATTCATCTATCTATCCATCCATCCATCCATCCATCCATCACTCCATCACTCCATCCATCAATGTAACACAGGCCTAAAAAACATTCACTTTTTCAAACAAAAACATTTTTTTTAACAAAAACATTTTTTTTAACAAAAAGTTGTTTCAACTCATGTACCTATCTATCCATCCATCCATCCATCCATCCATCCATCCATCCATCCATCCATCCATCCATCACTCCATCCATCAATCTATCTATAGAAATAGACACTTACCTGTCAGCATTGGTGCTGTTTCAGCACTCGTGCTGATATGCACGGCAAATGCAACCATTTTGCATTGACAGGTGAACAGCTGGGGGAAAACTCAAGTTCAGTTTGCGTCAGGGCGTCTGCATGGATGCAGGGTCAAAGGCCAAAGGCCTGGCACGCTACCTCACCTAACCAGCTAAACCTACCCACCACCTGCACAAAAAAACAGAAAACAAAACCAAAAAACACTGACCACTGGCGGGACCTACACAGACCCTACCCAAAATATACCAGGATAGACCACCCCTATATAAAATAACCCTAGATACAACAGCAATTTATAAAATAGACCCCTGTTAAAAAAAAACAAATCTAAAAAATAAAGTGCAGTACCGTGTCTACACACCTGGTGGCGCTAGAGGCGCACCAAACCACCACCAGTCGACTAGCCATACATCAATTACTATATAAACCAAGTTTCGTACAGATAAAACACACCGTTGCAGATATATGGACAGTTAAGATTCGGCCAATCAGATGCCCTTTATGCAAATGAGGGTGGTTACTAATGAGGGTGAAAGTCGTTTTTACCTCCCTACCTCACCTAACCAGCTAAACCTACCCACCACCTGCACAAAAAAACAGAAAACAAAACCAAAAAACACTGACCACTGGCGGGACCTACACAGACCCTACCCAAAATATACCAGGATAGACCACCCCTATATAAAATAACCCTAGATACAACAGCAATTTATAAAATAGACCCCTGTTAAAAAAAAACAAATCTAAAAAATAAAGTGCAGTACCGTGTCTACACACCTGGTGGCGCTAGAGGCGCACCAAACCACCACCAGTCGACTAGCCATACATCAATTACTATATAAACCAAGTTTCGTACAGATAAAACACACCGTTGCAGATATATGGACAGTTAAGATTCGGCCAATCAGATGCCCTTTATGCAAATGAGGGTGGTTACTAATGAGGGTGAAAGTCGTTTTTACCTCCCTACCTATATGCCATTTTAACCCTAACCTAACCATAGCCTCAAACTAACCCTAAACCCAAACTAACCATTAGTCCAAAGACTACTTTCAATATTTAACACAAAACAATAAAAAAATATGAACAAACAGTCGATCAAACTCATCTATCCATCTATCCATCTATCCATCTATCCATCTATCTATCCATCCATCCATCCATCACTCCATCACTCCATCACTCCATCCATCCATGTATAACACAGGCCTAAAAACATTCACTTTTTCAAACAAAAACTTTTTTTTTTTTAACAAAAAGTTGTTTAAACTCATGTATCTATATATTCATCTATTCATCTATCTATCTATTTATCTATCTATCCATCCATCCATCCATCCATCCATCACTCCATCCATCCATGTATAACACAGGCCTAAAAACATTCACTTTTTCAAACAAAAACATATTTTTTTTAACAAAAAGTGGTTTAAACTCATGTATCTATATATTCATCTATTCATCTATCTATCCATCCATCCATCCATCCATCCATCACTCCATCACTCCATCCATCAATGTAACACAGGCCTAAAAAACATTCACTTTTTCAAACAAAAACATTTTTTTTAACAAAAACATTTTTTTTAACAAAAAGTTGTTTCAACTCATGTACCTATCTATCCATCCATCCATCCATCCATCCATCCATCCATCCATCCATCCATCCATCCATCCATCCATCACTCCATCCATCAATCTATCTATAGAAATAGACACTTACCTGTCAGCATTGGTGCTGTTTCAGCACTCGTGCTGATATGCACGGCAAATGCAACCATTTTGCATTGACAGGTGAACAGCTGGGGGAAAACTCAAGTTCAGTTTGCGTCAGGGCGTCTGCATGGATGCAGGGTCAAAGGCCAAAGGCCTGGCACGCTACCTCACCTAACCAGCTAAACCTACCCACCACCTGCACAAAAAAACAGAAAACAAAACCAAAAAACACTGACCACTGGCGGGACCTACACAGACCCTACCCAAAATATACCAGGATAGACCACCCCTATATAAAATAACCCTAGATACAACAGCAATTTATAAAATAGACCCCTGTTAAAAAAAAACAAATCTAAAAAATAAAGTGCAGTACCGTGTCTACACACCTGGTGGCGCTAGAGGCGCACCAAACCACCACCAGTCGACTAGCCATACATCAATTACTATATAAACCAAGTTTCGTACAGATAAAACACACCGTTGCAGATATATGGACAGTTAAGATTCGGCCAATCAGATGCCCTTTATGCAAATGAGGGTGGTTACTAATGAGGGTGAAAGTCGTTTTTACCTCCCTACCTATATGCCATTTTAACCCTAACCTAACCATAGCCTCAAACTAACCCTAAACCCAAACTAACCATTAGTCCAAAGACTACTTTCAATATTTAACACAAAACAATAAAAAAATATGAACAAACAGTCGATCAAACTCATCTATCCATCTATCCATCTATCCATCTATCCATCTATCTATCCATCCATCCATCCATCACTCCATCACTCCATCACTCCATCCATCCATGTATAACACAGGCCTAAAAACATTCACTTTTTCAAACAAAAACTTTTTTTTTTTTAACAAAAAGTTGTTTAAACTCATGTATCTATATATTCATCTATTCATCTATCTATCTATTTATCTATCTATCCATCCATCCATCCATCCATCCATCACTCCATCCATCCATGTATAACACAGGCCTAAAAACATTCACTTTTTCAAACAAAAACATATTTTTTTTAACAAAAAGTGGTTTAAACTCATGTATCTATATATTCATCTATTCATCTATCTATCCATCCATCCATCCATCCATCCATCACTCCATCACTCCATCCATCAATGTAACACAGGCCTAAAAAACATTCACTTTTTCAAACAAAAACATTTTTTTTAACAAAAACATTTTTTTTAACAAAAAGTTGTTTCAACTCATGTACCTATCTATCCATCCATCCATCCATCCATCCATCCATCCATCCATCCATCCATCCATCCATCCATCCATCACTCCATCCATCAATCTATCTATAGAAATAGACACTTACCTGTCAGCATTGGTGCTGTTTCAGCACTCGTGCTGATATGCACGGCAAATGCAACCATTTTGCATTGACAGGTGAACAGCTGGGGGAAAACTCAAGTTCAGTTTGCGTCAGGGCGTCTGCATGGATGCAGGGTCAAAGGCCAAAGGCCTGGCACGCTACCTCACCTAACCAGCTAAACCTACCCACCACCTGCACAAAAAAACAGAAAACAAAACCAAAAAACACTGACCACTGGCGGGACCTACACAGACCCTACCCAAAATATACCAGGATAGACCACCCCTATATAAAATAACCCTAGATACAACAGCAATTTATAAAATAGACCCCTGTTAAAAAAAAACAAATCTAAAAAATAAAGTGCAGTACCGTGTCTACACACCTGGTGGCGCTAGAGGCGCACCAAACCACCACCAGTCGACTAGCCATACATCAATTACTATATAAACCAAGTTTCGTACAGATAAAACACACCGTTGCAGATATATGGACAGTTAAGATTCGGCCAATCAGATGCCCTTTATGCAAATGAGGGTGGTTACTAATGAGGGTGAAAGTCGTTTTTACCTCCCTACCTATATGCCATTTTAACCCTAACCTAACCATAGCCTCAAACTAACCCTAAACCCAAACTAACCATTAGTCCAAAGACTACTTTCAATATTTAACACAAAACAATAAAAAAATATGAACAAACAGTCGATCAAACTCATCTATCCATCTATCCATCTATCCATCTATCCATCTATCTATCCATCCATCCATCCATCACTCCATCACTCCATCACTCCATCCATCCATGTATAACACAGGCCTAAAAACATTCACTTTTTCAAACAAAAACTTTTTTTTTTTTAACAAAAAGTTGTTTAAACTCATGTATCTATATATTCATCTATTCATCTATCTATCTATTTATCTATCTATCCATCCATCCATCCATCCATCCATCACTCCATCCATCCATGTATAACACAGGCCTAAAAACATTCACTTTTTCAAACAAAAACATATTTTTTTTAACAAAAAGTGGTTTAAACTCATGTATCTATATATTCATCTATTCATCTATCTATCCATCCATCCATCCATCCATCCATCACTCCATCACTCCATCCATCAATGTAACACAGGCCTAAAAAACATTCACTTTTTCAAACAAAAACATTTTTTTTAACAAAAACATTTTTTTTAACAAAAAGTTGTTTCAACTCATGTACCTATCTATCCATCCATCCATCCATCCATCCATCCATCCATCCATCCATCCATCCATCCATCACTCCATCCATCAATCTATCTATAGAAATAGACACTTACCTGTCAGCATTGGTGCTGTTTCAGCACTCGTGCTGATATGCACGGCAAATGCAACCATTTTGCATTGACAGGTGAACAGCTGGGGGAAAACTCAAGTTCAGTTTGCGTCAGGGCGTCTGCATGGATGCAGGGTCAAAGGCCAAAGGCCTGGCACGCTACCTCACCTAACCAGCTAAACCTACCCACCACCTGCACAAAAAAACAGAAAACAAAACCAAAAAACACTGACCACTGGCGGGACCTACACAGACCCTACCCAAAATATACCAGGATAGACCACCCCTATATAAAATAACCCTAGATACAACAGCAATTTATAAAATAGACCCCTGTTAAAAAAAAACAAATCTAAAAAATAAAGTGCAGTACCGTGTCTACACACCTGGTGGCGCTAGAGGCGCACCAAACCACCACCAGTCGACTAGCCATACATCAATTACTATATAAACCAAGTTTCGTACAGATAAAACACACCGTTGCAGATATATGGACAGTTAAGATTCGGCCAATCAGATGCCCTTTATGCAAATGAGGGTGGTTACTAATGAGGGTGAAAGTCGTTTTTACCTCCCTACCTATATGCCATTTTAACCCTAACCTAACCATAGCCTCAAACTAACCCTAAACCCAAACTAACCATTAGTCCAAAGACTACTTTCAATATTTAACACAAAACAATAAAAAAATATGAACAAACAGTCGATCAAACTCATCTATCCATCTATCCATCTATCCATCTATCCATCTATCTATCCATCCATCCATCCATCACTCCATCACTCCATCACTCCATCCATCCATGTATAACACAGGCCTAAAAACATTCACTTTTTCAAACAAAAACTTTTTTTTTTTTAACAAAAAGTTGTTTAAACTCATGTATCTATATATTCATCTATTCATCTATCTATCTATTTATCTATCTATCCATCCATCCATCCATCCATCCATCACTCCATCCATCCATGTATAACACAGGCCTAAAAACATTCACTTTTTCAAACAAAAACATATTTTTTTTAACAAAAAGTGGTTTAAACTCATGTATCTATATATTCATCTATTCATCTATCTATCCATCCATCCATCCATCCATCCATCACTCCATCACTCCATCCATCAATGTAACACAGGCCTAAAAAACATTCACTTTTTCAAACAAAAACATTTTTTTTAACAAAAACATTTTTTTTAACAAAAAGTTGTTTCAACTCATGTACCTATCTATCCATCCATCCATCCATCCATCCATCCATCCATCCATCCATCCATCCATCACTCCATCCATCAATCTATCTATAGAAATAGACACTTACCTGTCAGCATTGGTGCTGTTTCAGCACTCGTGCTGATATGCACGGCAAATGCAACCATTTTGCATTGACAGGTGAACAGCTGGGGGAAAACTCAAGTTCAGTTTGCGTCAGGGCGTCTGCATGGATGCAGGGTCAAAGGCCAAAGGCCTGGCACGCTACCTCACCTAACCAGCTAAACCTACCCACCACCTGCACAAAAAAACAGAAAACAAAACCAAAAAACACTGACCACTGGCGGGACCTACACAGACCCTACCCAAAATATACCAGGATAGACCACCCCTATATAAAATAACCCTAGATACAACAGCAATTTATAAAATAGACCCCTGTTAAAAAAAAACAAATCTAAAAAATAAAGTGCAGTACCGTGTCTACACACCTGGTGGCGCTAGAGGCGCACCAAACCACCACCAGTCGACTAGCCATACATCAATTACTATATAAACCAAGTTTCGTACAGATAAAACACACCGTTGCAGATATATGGACAGTTAAGATTCGGCCAATCAGATGCCCTTTATGCAAATGAGGGTGGTTACTAATGAGGGTGAAAGTCGTTTTTACCTCCCTACCTATATGCCATTTTAACCCTAACCTAACCATAGCCTCAAACTAACCCTAAACCCAAACTAACCATTAGTCCAAAGACTACTTTCAATATTTAACACAAAACAATAAAAAAATATGAACAAACAGTCGATCAAACTCATCTATCCATCTATCCATCTATCCATCTATCCATCTATCTATCCATCCATCCATCCATCACTCCATCACTCCATCACTCCATCCATCCATGTATAACACAGGCCTAAAAACATTCACTTTTTCAAACAAAAACTTTTTTTTTTTTAACAAAAAGTTGTTTAAACTCATGTATCTATATATTCATCTATTCATCTATCTATCTATTTATCTATCTATCCATCCATCCATCCATCCATCCATCACTCCATCCATCCATGTATAACACAGGCCTAAAAACATTCACTTTTTCAAACAAAAACATATTTTTTTTAACAAAAAGTGGTTTAAACTCATGTATCTATATATTCATCTATTCATCTATCTATCCATCCATCCATCCATCCATCCATCACTCCATCACTCCATCCATCAATGTAACACAGGCCTAAAAAACATTCACTTTTTCAAACAAAAACATTTTTTTTAACAAAAACATTTTTTTTAACAAAAAGTTGTTTCAACTCATGTACCTATCTATCCATCCATCCATCCATCCATCCATCCATCCATCCATCCATCCATCCATCCATCACTCCATCCATCAATCTATCTATAGAAATAGACACTTACCTGTCAGCATTGGTGCTGTTTCAGCACTCGTGCTGATATGCACGGCAAATGCAACCATTTTGCATTGACAGGTGAACAGCTGGGGGAAAACTCAAGTTCAGTTTGCGTCAGGGCGTCTGCATGGATGCAGGGTCAAAGGCCAAAGGCCTGGCACGCTACCTCACCTAACCAGCTAAACCTACCCACCACCTGCACAAAAAAACAGAAAACAAAACCAAAAAACACTGACCACTGGCGGGACCTACACAGACCCTACCCAAAATATACCAGGATAGACCACCCCTATATAAAATAACCCTAGATACAACAGCAATTTATAAAATAGACCCCTGTTAAAAAAAAACAAATCTAAAAAATAAAGTGCAGTACCGTGTCTACACACCTGGTGGCGCTAGAGGCGCACCAAACCACCACCAGTCGACTAGCCATACATCAATTACTATATAAACCAAGTTTCGTACAGATAAAACACACCGTTGCAGATATATGGACAGTTAAGATTCGGCCAATCAGATGCCCTTTATGCAAATGAGGGTGGTTACTAATGAGGGTGAAAGTCGTTTTTACCTCCCTACCTATATGCCATTTTAACCCTAACCTAACCATAGCCTCAAACTAACCCTAAACCCAAACTAACCATTAGTCCAAAGACTACTTTCAATATTTAACACAAAACAATAAAAAAATATGAACAAACAGTCGATCAAACTCATCTATCCATCTATCCATCTATCCATCTATCCATCTATCTATCCATCCATCCATCCATCACTCCATCACTCCATCACTCCATCCATCCATGTATAACACAGGCCTAAAAACATTCACTTTTTCAAACAAAAACTTTTTTTTTTTTAACAAAAAGTTGTTTAAACTCATGTATCTATATATTCATCTATTCATCTATCTATCTATTTATCTATCTATCCATCCATCCATCCATCCATCCATCACTCCATCCATCCATGTATAACACAGGCCTAAAAACATTCACTTTTTCAAACAAAAACATATTTTTTTTAACAAAAAGTGGTTTAAACTCATGTATCTATATATTCATCTATTCATCTATCTATCCATCCATCCATCCATCCATCCATCACTCCATCACTCCATCCATCAATGTAACACAGGCCTAAAAAACATTCACTTTTTCAAACAAAAACATTTTTTTTAACAAAAACATTTTTTTTAACAAAAAGTTGTTTCAACTCATGTACCTATCTATCCATCCATCCATCCATCCATCCATCCATCCATCCATCCATCCATCCATCCATCACTCCATCCATCAATCTATCTATAGAAATAGACACTTACCTGTCAGCATTGGTGCTGTTTCAGCACTCGTGCTGATATGCACGGCAAATGCAACCATTTTGCATTGACAGGTGAACAGCTGGGGGAAAACTCAAGTTCAGTTTGCGTCAGGGCGTCTGCATGGATGCAGGGTCAAAGGCCAAAGGCCTGGCACGCTACCTCACCTAACCAGCTAAACCTACCCACCACCTGCACAAAAAAACAGAAAACAAAACCAAAAAACACTGACCACTGGCGGGACCTACACAGACCCTACCCAAAATATACCAGGATAGACCACCCCTATATAAAATAACCCTAGATACAACAGCAATTTATAAAATAGACCCCTGTTAAAAAAAAACAAATCTAAAAAATAAAGTGCAGTACCGTGTCTACACACCTGGTGGCGCTAGAGGCGCACCAAACCACCACCAGTCGACTAGCCATACATCAATTACTATATAAACCAAGTTTCGTACAGATAAAACACACCGTTGCAGATATATGGACAGTTAAGATTCGGCCAATCAGATGCCCTTTATGCAAATGAGGGTGGTTACTAATGAGGGTGAAAGTCGTTTTTACCTCCCTACCTCACCTAACCAGCTAAACCTACCCACCACCTGCACAAAAAAACAGAAAACAAAACCAAAAAACACTGACCACTGGCGGGACCTACACAGACCCTACCCAAAATATACCAGGATAGACCACCCCTATATAAAATAACCCTAGATACAACAGCAATTTATAAAATAGACCCCTGTTAAAAAAAAACAAATCTAAAAAATAAAGTGCAGTACCGTGTCTACACACCTGGTGGCGCTAGAGGCGCACCAAACCACCACCAGTCGACTAGCCATACATCAATTACTATATAAACCAAGTTTCGTACAGATAAAACACACCGTTGCAGATATATGGACAGTTAAGATTCGGCCAATCAGATGCCCTTTATGCAAATGAGGGTGGTTACTAATGAGGGTGAAAGTCGTTTTTACCTCCCTACCTATATGCCATTTTAACCCTAACCTAACCATAGCCTCAAACTAACCCTAAACCCAAACTAACCATTAGTCCAAAGACTACTTTCAATATTTAACACAAAACAATAAAAAAATATGAACAAACAGTCGATCAAACTCATCTATCCATCTATCCATCTATCCATCTATCCATCTATCTATCCATCCATCCATCCATCACTCCATCACTCCATCACTCCATCCATCCATGTATAACACAGGCCTAAAAACATTCACTTTTTCAAAC
The DNA here is from genome assembly GCF_965113295.1 of Leuciscus leuciscus. Classification (NCBI taxonomy): domain Eukaryota; kingdom Metazoa; phylum Chordata; class Actinopteri; order Cypriniformes; family Leuciscidae; genus Leuciscus; species Leuciscus leuciscus. The sequence goes on from NW_028118076.1 coordinate 14,580, forward strand.
AAAAACTTTTTTTTTTTTAACAAAAAGTTGTTTAAACTCATGTATCTATATATTCATCTATTCATCTATCTATCTATTTATCTATCTATCCATCCATCCATCCATCCATCCATCACTCCATCCATCCATGTATAACACAGGCCTAAAAACATTCACTTTTTCAAACAAAAACATATTTTTTTTAACAAAAAGTGGTTTAAACTCATGTATCTATATATTCATCTATTCATCTATCTATCCATCCATCCATCCATCCATCCATCACTCCATCACTCCATCCATCAATGTAACACAGGCCTAAAAAACATTCACTTTTTCAAACAAAAACATTTTTTTTAACAAAAACATTTTTTTTAACAAAAAGTTGTTTCAACTCATGTACCTATCTATCCATCCATCCATCCATCCATCCATCCATCCATCCATCCATCCATCCATCCATCCATCCATCACTCCATCCATCAATCTATCTATAGAAATAGACACTTACCTGTCAGCATTGGTGCTGTTTCAGCACTCGTGCTGATATGCACGGCAAATGCAACCATTTTGCATTGACAGGTGAACAGCTGGGGGAAAACTCAAGTTCAGTTTGCGTCAGGGCGTCTGCATGGATGCAGGGTCAAAGGCCAAAGGCCTGGCACGCTACCTCACCTAACCAGCTAAACCTACCCACCACCTGCACAAAAAAACAGAAAACAAAACCAAAAAACACTGACCACTGGCGGGACCTACACAGACCCTACCCAAAATATACCAGGATAGACCACCCCTATATAAAATAACCCTAGATACAACAGCAATTTATAAAATAGACCCCTGTTAAAAAAAAACAAATCTAAAAAATAAAGTGCAGTACCGTGTCTACACACCTGGTGGCGCTAGAGGCGCACCAAACCACCACCAGTCGACTAGCCATACATCAATTACTATATAAACCAAGTTTCGTACAGATAAAACACACCGTTGCAGATATATGGACAGTTAAGATTCGGCCAATCAGATGCCCTTTATGCAAATGAGGGTGGTTACTAATGAGGGTGAAAGTCGTTTTTACCTCCCTACCTATATGCCATTTTAACCCTAACCTAACCATAGCCTCAAACTAACCCTAAACCCAAACTAACCATTAGTCCAAAGACTACTTTCAATATTTAACACAAAACAATAAAAAAATATGAACAAACAGTCGATCAAACTCATCTATCCATCTATCCATCTATCCATCTATCCATCTATCTATCCATCCATCCATCCATCACTCCATCACTCCATCACTCCATCCATCCATGTATAACACAGGCCTAAAAACATTCACTTTTTCAAACAAAAACTTTTTTTTTTTTAACAAAAAGTTGTTTAAACTCATGTATCTATATATTCATCTATTCATCTATCTATCTATTTATCTATCTATCCATCCATCCATCCATCCATCCATCACTCCATCCATCCATGTATAACACAGGCCTAAAAACATTCACTTTTTCAAACAAAAACATATTTTTTTTAACAAAAAGTGGTTTAAACTCATGTATCTATATATTCATCTATTCATCTATCTATCCATCCATCCATCCATCCATCCATCACTCCATCACTCCATCCATCAATGTAACACAGGCCTAAAAAACATTCACTTTTTCAAACAAAAACATTTTTTTTAACAAAAACATTTTTTTTAACAAAAAGTTGTTTCAACTCATGTACCTATCTATCCATCCATCCATCCATCCATCCATCCATCCATCCATCCATCCATCCATCCATCCATCCATCACTCCATCCATCAATCTATCTATAGAAATAGACACTTACCTGTCAGCATTGGTGCTGTTTCAGCACTCGTGCTGATATGCACGGCAAATGCAACCATTTTGCATTGACAGGTGAACAGCTGGGGGAAAACTCAAGTTCAGTTTGCGTCAGGGCGTCTGCATGGATGCAGGGTCAAAGGCCAAAGGCCTGGCACGCTACCTCACCTAACCAGCTAAACCTACCCACCACCTGCACAAAAAAACAGAAAACAAAACCAAAAAACACTGACCACTGGCGGGACCTACACAGACCCTACCCAAAATATACCAGGATAGACCACCCCTATATAAAATAACCCTAGATACAACAGCAATTTATAAAATAGACCCCTGTTAAAAAAAAACAAATCTAAAAAATAAAGTGCAGTACCGTGTCTACACACCTGGTGGCGCTAGAGGCGCACCAAACCACCACCAGTCGACTAGCCATACATCAATTACTATATAAACCAAGTTTCGTACAGATAAAACACACCGTTGCAGATATATGGACAGTTAAGATTCGGCCAATCAGATGCCCTTTATGCAAATGAGGGTGGTTACTAATGAGGGTGAAAGTCGTTTTTACCTCCCTACCTATATGCCATTTTAACCCTAACCTAACCATAGCCTCAAACTAACCCTAAACCCAAACTAACCATTAGTCCAAAGACTACTTTCAATATTTAACACAAAACAATAAAAAAATATGAACAAACAGTCGATCAAACTCATCTATCCATCTATCCATCTATCCATCTATCCATCTATCTATCCATCCATCCATCCATCACTCCATCACTCCATCACTCCATCCATCCATGTATAACACAGGCCTAAAAACATTCACTTTTTCAAACAAAAACTTTTTTTTTTTTAACAAAAAGTTGTTTAAACTCATGTATCTATATATTCATCTATTCATCTATCTATCTATTTATCTATCTATCCATCCATCCATCCATCCATCCATCACTCCATCCATCCATGTATAACACAGGCCTAAAAACATTCACTTTTTCAAACAAAAACATATTTTTTTTAACAAAAAGTGGTTTAAACTCATGTATCTATATATTCATCTATTCATCTATCTATCCATCCATCCATCCATCCATCCATCACTCCATCACTCCATCCATCAATGTAACACAGGCCTAAAAAACATTCACTTTTTCAAACAAAAACATTTTTTTTAACAAAAACATTTTTTTTAACAAAAAGTTGTTTCAACTCATGTACCTATCTATCCATCCATCCATCCATCCATCCATCCATCCATCCATCCATCCATCCATCCATCACTCCATCCATCAATCTATCTATAGAAATAGACACTTACCTGTCAGCATTGGTGCTGTTTCAGCACTCGTGCTGATATGCACGGCAAATGCAACCATTTTGCATTGACAGGTGAACAGCTGGGGGAAAACTCAAGTTCAGTTTGCGTCAGGGCGTCTGCATGGATGCAGGGTCAAAGGCCAAAGGCCTGGCACGCTACCTCACCTAACCAGCTAAACCTACCCACCACCTGCACAAAAAAACAGAAAACAAAACCAAAAAACACTGACCACTGGCGGGACCTACACAGACCCTACCCAAAATATACCAGGATAGACCACCCCTATATAAAATAACCCTAGATACAACAGCAATTTATAAAATAGACCCCTGTTAAAAAAAAACAAATCTAAAAAATAAAGTGCAGTACCGTGTCTACACACCTGGTGGCGCTAGAGGCGCACCAAACCACCACCAGTCGACTAGCCATACATCAATTACTATATAAACCAAGTTTCGTACAGATAAAACACACCGTTGCAGATATATGGACAGTTAAGATTCGGCCAATCAGATGCCCTTTATGCAAATGAGGGTGGTTACTAATGAGGGTGAAAGTCGTTTTTACCTCCCTACCTATATGCCATTTTAACCCTAACCTAACCATAGCCTCAAACTAACCCTAAACCCAAACTAACCATTAGTCCAAAGACTACTTTCAATATTTAACACAAAACAATAAAAAAATATGAACAAACAGTCGATCAAACTCATCTATCCATCTATCCATCTATCCATCTATCCATCTATCTATCCATCCATCCATCCATCACTCCATCACTCCATCACTCCATCCATCCATGTATAACACAGGCCTAAAAACATTCACTTTTTCAAACAAAAACTTTTTTTTTTTTAACAAAAAGTTGTTTAAACTCATGTATCTATATATTCATCTATTCATCTATCTATCTATTTATCTATCTATCCATCCATCCATCCATCCATCCATCACTCCATCCATCCATGTATAACACAGGCCTAAAAACATTCACTTTTTCAAACAAAAACATATTTTTTTTAACAAAAAGTGGTTTAAACTCATGTATCTATATATTCATCTATTCATCTATCTATCCATCCATCCATCCATCCATCCATCACTCCATCACTCCATCCATCAATGTAACACAGGCCTAAAAAACATTCACTTTTTCAAACAAAAACATTTTTTTTAACAAAAACATTTTTTTTAACAAAAAGTTGTTTCAACTCATGTACCTATCTATCCATCCATCCATCCATCCATCCATCCATCCATCCATCCATCCATCCATCACTCCATCCATCAATCTATCTATAGAAATAGACACTTACCTGTCAGCATTGGTGCTGTTTCAGCACTCGTGCTGATATGCACGGCAAATGCAACCATTTTGCATTGACAGGTGAACAGCTGGGGGAAAACTCAAGTTCAGTTTGCGTCAGGGCGTCTGCATGGATGCAGGGTCAAAGGCCAAAGGCCTGGCACGCTACCTCACCTAACCAGCTAAACCTACCCACCACCTGCACAAAAAAACAGAAAACAAAACCAAAAAACACTGACCACTGGCGGGACCTACACAGACCCTACCCAAAATATACCAGGATAGACCACCCCTATATAAAATAACCCTAGATACAACAGCAATTTATAAAATAGACCCCTGTTAAAAAAAAACAAATCTAAAAAATAAAGTGCAGTACCGTGTCTACACACCTGGTGGCGCTAGAGGCGCACCAAACCACCACCAGTCGACTAGCCATACATCAATTACTATATAAACCAAGTTTCGTACAGATAAAACACACCGTTGCAGATATATGGACAGTTAAGATTCGGCCAATCAGATGCCCTTTATGCAAATGAGGGTGGTTACTAATGAGGGTGAAAGTCGTTTTTACCTCCCTACCTATATGCCATTTTAACCCTAACCTAACCATAGCCTCAAACTAACCCTAAACCCAAACTAACCATTAGTCCAAAGACTACTTTCAATATTTAACACAAAACAATAAAAAAATATGAACAAACAGTCGATCAAACTCATCTATCCATCTATCCATCTATCCATCTATCCATCTATCTATCCATCCATCCATCCATCACTCCATCACTCCATCACTCCATCCATCCATGTATAACACAGGCCTAAAAACATTCACTTTTTCAAACAAAAACTTTTTTTTTTTTAACAAAAAGTTGTTTAAACTCATGTATCTATATATTCATCTATTCATCTATCTATCTATTTATCTATCTATCCATCCATCCATCCATCCATCCATCACTCCATCCATCCATGTATAACACAGGCCTAAAAACATTCACTTTTTCAAACAAAAACATATTTTTTTTAACAAAAAGTGGTTTAAACTCATGTATCTATATATTCATCTATTCATCTATCTATCCATCCATCCATCCATCCATCCATCACTCCATCACTCCATCCATCAATGTAACACAGGCCTAAAAAACATTCACTTTTTCAAACAAAAACATTTTTTTTAACAAAAACATTTTTTTTAACAAAAAGTTGTTTCAACTCATGTACCTATCTATCCATCCATCCATCCATCCATCCATCCATCCATCCATCCATCCATCCATCCATCACTCCATCCATCAATCTATCTATAGAAATAGACACTTACCTGTCAGCATTGGTGCTGTTTCAGCACTCGTGCTGATATGCACGGCAAATGCAACCATTTTGCATTGACAGGTGAACAGCTGGGGGAAAACTCAAGTTCAGTTTGCGTCAGGGCGTCTGCATGGATGCAGGGTCAAAGGCCAAAGGCCTGGCACGCTACCTCACCTAACCAGCTAAACCTACCCACCACCTGCACAAAAAAACAGAAAACAAAACCAAAAAACACTGACCACTGGCGGGACCTACACAGACCCTACCCAAAATATACCAGGATAGACCACCCCTATATAAAATAACCCTAGATACAACAGCAATTTATAAAATAGACCCCTGTTAAAAAAAAACAAATCTAAAAAATAAAGTGCAGTACCGTGTCTACACACCTGGTGGCGCTAGAGGCGCACCAAACCACCACCAGTCGACTAGCCATACATCAATTACTATATAAACCAAGTTTCGTACAGATAAAACACACCGTTGCAGATATATGGACAGTTAAGATTCGGCCAATCAGATGCCCTTTATGCAAATGAGGGTGGTTACTAATGAGGGTGAAAGTCGTTTTTACCTCCCTACCTATATGCCATTTTAACCCTAACCTAACCATAGCCTCAAACTAACCCTAAACCCAAACTAACCATTAGTCCAAAGACTACTTTCAATATTTAACACAAAACAATAAAAAAATATGAACAAACAGTCGATCAAACTCATCTATCCATCTATCCATCTATCCATCTATCCATCTATCTATCCATCCATCCATCCATCACTCCATCACTCCATCACTCCATCCATCCATGTATAACACAGGCCTAAAAACATTCACTTTTTCAAACAAAAACTTTTTTTTTTTTAACAAAAAGTTGTTTAAACTCATGTATCTATATATTCATCTATTCATCTATCTATCTATTTATCTATCTATCCATCCATCCATCCATCCATCCATCACTCCATCCATCCATGTATAACACAGGCCTAAAAACATTCACTTTTTCAAACAAAAACATATTTTTTTTAACAAAAAGTGGTTTAAACTCATGTATCTATATATTCATCTATTCATCTATCTATCCATCCATCCATCCATCCATCCATCACTCCATCACTCCATCCATCAATGTAACACAGGCCTAAAAAACATTCACTTTTTCAAACAAAAACATTTTTTTTAACAAAAACATTTTTTTTAACAAAAAGTTGTTTCAACTCATGTACCTATCTATCCATCCATCCATCCATCCATCCATCCATCCATCCATCCATCCATCCATCCATCACTCCATCCATCAATCTATCTATAGAAATAGACACTTACCTGTCAGCATTGGTGCTGTTTCAGCACTCGTGCTGATATGCACGGCAAATGCAACCATTTTGCATTGACAGGTGAACAGCTGGGGGAAAACTCAAGTTCAGTTTGCGTCAGGGCGTCTGCATGGATGCAGGGTCAAAGGCCAAAGGCCTGGCACGCTACCTCACCTAACCAGCTAAACCTACCCACCACCTGCACAAAAAAACAGAAAACAAAACCAAAAAACACTGACCACTGGCGGGACCTACACAGACCCTACCCAAAATATACCAGGATAGACCACCCCTATATAAAATAACCCTAGATACAACAGCAATTTATAAAATAGACCCCTGTTAAAAAAAAACAAATCTAAAAAATAAAGTGCAGTACCGTGTCTACACACCTGGTGGCGCTAGAGGCGCACCAAACCACCACCAGTCGACTAGCCATACATCAATTACTATATAAACCAAGTTTCGTACAGATAAAACACACCGTTGCAGATATATGGACAGTTAAGATTCGGCCAATCAGATGCCCTTTATGCAAATGAGGGTGGTTACTAATGAGGGTGAAAGTCGTTTTTACCTCCCTACCTCACCTAACCAGCTAAACCTACCCACCACCTGCACAAAAAAACAGAAAACAAAACCAAAAAACACTGACCACTGGCGGGACCTACACAGACCCTACCCAAAATATACCAGGATAGACCACCCCTATATAAAATAACCCTAGATACAACAGCAATTTATAAAATAGACCCCTGTTAAAAAAAAACAAATCTAAAAAATAAAGTGCAGTACCGTGTCTACACACCTGGTGGCGCTAGAGGCGCACCAAACCACCACCAGTCGACTAGCCATACATCAATTACTATATAAACCAAGTTTCGTACAGATAAAACACACCGTTGCAGATATATGGACAGTTAAGATTCGGCCAATCAGATGCCCTTTATGCAAATGAGGGTGGTTACTAATGAGGGTGAAAGTCGTTTTTACCTCCCTACCTATATGCCATTTTAACCCTAACCTAACCATAGCCTCAAACTAACCCTAAACCCAAACTAACCATTAGTCCAAAGACTACTTTCAATATTTAACACAAAACAATAAAAAAATATGAACAAACAGTCGATCAAACTCATCTATCCATCTATCCATCTATCCATCTATCCATCTATCTATCCATCCATCCATCCATCACTCCATCACTCCATCACTCCATCCATCCATGTATAACACAGGCCTAAAAACATTCACTTTTTCAAACAAAAACTTTTTTTTTTTTAACAAAAAGTTGTTTAAACTCATGTATCTATATATTCATCTATTCATCTATCTATCTATTTATCTATCTATCCATCCATCCATCCATCCATCCATCACTCCATCCATCCATGTATAACACAGGCCTAAAAACATTCACTTTTTCAAACAAAAACATATTTTTTTTAACAAAAAGTGGTTTAAACTCATGTATCTATATATTCATCTATTCATCTATCTATCCATCCATCCATCCATCCATCCATCACTCCATCACTCCATCCATCAATGTAACACAGGCCTAAAAAACATTCACTTTTTCAAACAAAAACATTTTTTTTAACAAAAACATTTTTTTTAACAAAAAGTTGTTTCAACTCATGTACCTATCTATCCATCCATCCATCCATCCATCCATCCATCCATCCATCCATCCATCCATCCATCCATCCATCACTCCATCCATCAATCTATCTATAGAAATAGACACTTACCTGTCAGCATTGGTGCTGTTTCAGCACTCGTGCTGATATGCACGGCAAATGCAACCATTTTGCATTGACAGGTGAACAGCTGGGGGAAAACTCAAGTTCAGTTTGCGTCAGGGCGTCTGCATGGATGCAGGGTCAAAGGCCAAAGGCCTGGCACGCTACCTCACCTAACCAGCTAAACCTACCCACCACCTGCACAAAAAAACAGAAAACAAAACCAAAAAACACTGACCACTGGCGGGACCTACACAGACCCTACCCAAAATATACCAGGATAGACCACCCCTATATAAAATAACCCTAGATACAACAGCAATTTATAAAATAGACCCCTGTTAAAAAAAAACAAATCTAAAAAATAAAGTGCAGTACCGTGTCTACACACCTGGTGGCGCTAGAGGCGCACCAAACCACCACCAGTCGACTAGCCATACATCAATTACTATATAAACCAAGTTTCGTACAGATAAAACACACCGTTGCAGATATATGGACAGTTAAGATTCGGCCAATCAGATGCCCTTTATGCAAATGAGGGTGGTTACTAATGAGGGTGAAAGTCGTTTTTACCTCCCTACCTATATGCCATTTTAACCCTAACCTAACCATAGCCTCAAACTAACCCTAAACCCAAACTAACCATTAGTCCAAAGACTACTTTCAATATTTAACACAAAACAATAAAAAAATATGAACAAACAGTCGATCAAACTCATCTATCCATCTATCCATCTATCCATCTATCCATCTATCTATCCATCCATCCATCCATCACTCCATCACTCCATCACTCCATCCATCCATGTATAACACAGGCCTAAAAACATTCACTTTTTCAAACAAAAACTTTTTTTTTTTTAACAAAAAGTTGTTTAAACTCATGTATCTATATATTCATCTATTCATCTATCTATCTATTTATCTATCTATCCATCCATCCATCCATCCATCCATCACTCCATCCATCCATGTATAACACAGGCCTAAAAACATTCACTTTTTCAAACAAAAACATATTTTTTTTAACAAAAAGTGGTTTAAACTCATGTATCTATATATTCATCTATTCATCTATCTATCCATCCATCCATCCATCCATCCATCACTCCATCACTCCATCCATCAATGTAACACAGGCCTAAAAAACATTCACTTTTTCAAACAAAAACATTTTTTTTAACAAAAACATTTTTTTTAACAAAAAGTTGTTTCAACTCATGTACCTATCTATCCATCCATCCATCCATCCATCCATCCATCCATCCATCCATCCATCCATCCATCCATCCATCACTCCATCCATCAATCTATCTATAGAAATAGACACTTACCTGTCAGCATTGGTGCTGTTTCAGCACTCGTGCTGATATGCACGGCAAATGCAACCATTTTGCATTGACAGGTGAACAGCTGGGGGAAAACTCAAGTTCAGTTTGCGTCAGGGCGTCTGCATGGATGCAGGGTCAAAGGCCAAAGGCCTGGCACGCTACCTCACCTAACCAGCTAAACCTACCCACCACCTGCACAAAAAAACAGAAAACAAAACCAAAAAACACTGACCACTGGCGGGACCTACACAGACCCTACCCAAAATATACCAGGATAGACCACCCCTATATAAAATAACCCTAGATACAACAGCAATTTATAAAATAGACCCCTGTTAAAAAAAAACAAATCTAAAAAATAAAGTGCAGTACCGTGTCTACACACCTGGTGGCGCTAGAGGCGCACCAAACCACCACCAGTCGACTAGCCATACATCAATTACTATATAAACCAAGTTTCGTACAGATAAAACACACCGTTGCAGATATATGGACAGTTAAGATTCGGCCAATCAGATGCCCTTTATGCAAATGAGGGTGGTTACTAATGAGGGTGAAAGTCGTTTTTACCTCCCTACCTATATGCCATTTTAACCCTAACCTAACCATAGCCTCAAACTAACCCTAAACCCAAACTAACCATTAGTCCAAAGACTACTTTCAATATTTAACACAAAACAATAAAAAAATATGAACAAACAGTCGATCAAACTCATCTATCCATCTATCCATCTATCCATCTATCCATCTATCTATCCATCCATCCATCCATCACTCCATCACTCCATCACTCCATCCATCCATGTATAACACAGGCCTAAAAACATTCACTTTTTCAAACAAAAACTTTTTTTTTTTTAACAAAAAGTTGTTTAAACTCATGTATCTATATATTCATCTATTCATCTATCTATCTATTTATCTATCTATCCATCCATCCATCCATCCATCCATCACTCCATCCATCCATGTATAACACAGGCCTAAAAACATTCACTTTTTCAAACAAAAACATATTTTTTTTAACAAAAAGTGGTTTAAACTCATGTATCTATATATTCATCTATTCATCTATCTATCCATCCATCCATCCATCCATCCATCACTCCATCACTCCATCCATCAATGTAACACAGGCCTAAAAAACATTCACTTTTTCAAACAAAAACATTTTTTTTAACAAAAACATTTTTTTTAACAAAAAGTTGTTTCAACTCATGTACCTATCTATCCATCCATCCATCCATCCATCCATCCATCCATCCATCCATCCATCCATCCATCACTCCATCCATCAATCTATCTATAGAAATAGACACTTACCTGTCAGCATTGGTGCTGTTTCAGCACTCGTGCTGATATGCACGGCAAATGCAACCATTTTGCATTGACAGGTGAACAGCTGGGGGAAAACTCAAGTTCAGTTTGCGTCAGGGCGTCTGCATGGATGCAGGGTCAAAGGCCAAAGGCCTGGCACGCTACCTCACCTAACCAGCTAAACCTACCCACCACCTGCACAAAAAAACAGAAAACAAAACCAAAAAACACTGACCACTGGCGGGACCTACACAGACCCTACCCAAAATATACCAGGATAGACCACCCCTATATAAAATAACCCTAGATACAACAGCAATTTATAAAATAGACCCCTGTTAAAAAAAAACAAATCTAAAAAATAAAGTGCAGTACCGTGTCTACACACCTGGTGGCGCTAGAGGCGCACCAAACCACCACCAGTCGACTAGCCATACATCAATTACTATATAAACCAAGTTTCGTACAGATAAAACACACCGTTGCAGATATATGGACAGTTAAGATTCGGCCAATCAGATGCCCTTTATGCAAATGAGGGTGGTTACTAATGAGGGTGAAAGTCGTTTTTACCTCCCTACCTATATGCCATTTTAACCCTAACCTAACCATAGCCTCAAACTAACCCTAAACCCAAACTAACCATTAGTCCAAAGACTACTTTCAATATTTAACACAAAACAATAAAAAAATATGAACAAACAGTCGATCAAACTCATCTATCCATCTATCCATCTATCCATCTATCCATCTATCTATCCATCCATCCATCCATCACTCCATCACTCCATCACTCCATCCATCCATGTATAACACAGGCCTAAAAACATTCACTTTTTCAAACAAAAACTTTTTTTTTTTTAACAAAAAGTTGTTTAAACTCATGTATCTATATATTCATCTATTCATCTATCTATCTATTTATCTATCTATCCATCCATCCATCCATCCATCCATCACTCCATCCATCCATGTATAACACAGGCCTAAAAACATTCACTTTTTCAAACAAAAACATATTTTTTTTAACAAAAAGTGGTTTAAACTCATGTATCTATATATTCATCTATTCATCTATCTATCCATCCATCCATCCATCCATCCATCACTCCATCACTCCATCCATCAATGTAACACAGGCCTAAAAAACATTCACTTTTTCAAACAAAAACATTTTTTTTAACAAAAACATTTTTTTTAACAAAAAGTTGTTTCAACTCATGTACCTATCTATCCATCCATCCATCCATCCATCCATCCATCCATCCATCCATCCATCCATCACTCCATCCATCAATCTATCTATAGAAATAGACACTTACCTGTCAGCATTGGTGCTGTTTCAGCACTCGTGCTGATATGCACGGCAAATGCAACCATTTTGCATTGACAGGTGAACAGCTGGGGGAAAACTCAAGTTCAGTTTGCGTCAGGGCGTCTGCATGGATGCAGGGTCAAAGGCCAAAGGCCTGGCACGCTACCTCACCTAACCAGCTAAACCTACCCACCACCTGCACAAAAAAACAGAAAACAAAACCAAAAAACACTGACCACTGGCGGGACCTACACAGACCCTACCCAAAATATACCAGGATAGACCACCCCTATATAAAATAACCCTAGATACAACAGCAATTTATAAAATAGACCCCTGTTAAAAAAAAACAAATCTAAAAAATAAAGTGCAGTACCGTGTCTACACACCTGGTGGCGCTAGAGGCGCACCAAACCACCACCAGTCGACTAGCCATACATCAATTACTATATAAACCAAGTTTCGTACAGATAAAACACACCGTTGCAGATATATGGACAGTTAAGATTCGGCCAATCAGATGCCCTTTATGCAAATGAGGGTGGTTACTAATGAGGGTGAAAGTCGTTTTTACCTCCCTACCTATATGCCATTTTAACCCTAACCTAACCATAGCCTCAAACTAACCCTAAACCCAAACTAACCATTAGTCCAAAGACTACTTTCAATATTTAACACAAAACAATAAAAAAATATGAACAAACAGTCGATCAAACTCATCTATCCATCTATCCATCTATCCATCTATCCATCTATCTATCCATCCATCCATCCATCACTCCATCACTCCATCACTCCATCCATCCATGTATAACACAGGCCTAAAAACATTCAC
>NW_028118075.1:0-28064 GCF_965113295.1 Leuciscus leuciscus
CATCAAATTGATAAGAGTTAATTATATCAAGTGCTGTGAGAAAAGGCTTTAAATCTCCACCTCCAACATCCTCACACGCAACATAGCCTCTACTAGCCGAGACTCCTTCTTTATGTGTACCTTCTCACCTTCTGAGATATGCTCGAATTTCCCGTGGAAATCCACCAGTACCACTGGAATTAAAAACCTTATTACAAGCTTACGGTTTTGAATCGAGCTATGGCAAGCAGATAGTTTTGAACACTGGCTGGTTATGTGCTTGCTCAAAAATATATTTTGGATAATTTTTAATCCAAAAAAGTAACGGACTGCAGCTTTAAGTAAATAACTTACATTTTTGATCCTTCAGCGAAAATAGTTCCAAACAAAGCGCCGTGCAAGCTCATTTATTGCCTGCAAAAATACCTCAATAGCCCCTTTTTTGAAATAGCGTATTACAAATGCATTACTTGTTGCATTACAATTGCAATCATGTTCTGTCAAAAATGTACTGTATGCTCCATCTATTAAACAAGCGTTCTCGGGGATTGTTTGTTATGCTTATGGCGTTGACATGTTTTATATATATTATTTCTTTATATACTATTTCTTTACCCACATTCCCCAACCCAAAACATCTTCCCGCGTCCCTGCATGATGCTTTACCTGATTGAGCACCACCCAGTTTGGGTCGATCTGAGCGTCACCCTCAGGGTCTAGAATGACCGTCTGATAGGCTCTGAAATCCGTAAGAGTGACTTCAGCACTTTCTGGACACACGTCGATCACATCCAGTACAGCATCATTGTCAAAGTCATTCTCACACACGTCACCAACTCCATTACCTAAATGACAAGAAAGAAAAGAATTAGGCGAGTCATTAATACGGAAGATTATTTACCATCAGTGGATATGAACGCTCTTACTGTCCGAGTCTTTCTGGTTGGGGTTGGAAATGAGTCTGCAGTTATCAGGTCCGATGCCGTTGATGGCGTAATTGTCCGGGATCCCGTCGTTATCGTCGTCTTCGTCACAGTCATCTCCGATGCCGTCGTTATCCGAGTCAAGTTGAGAGCTGTTTGGAATGTCGGGGCAGTTATCTCGAGTGTCCTGGTGTCCGTCTCCATCACTGAAAACACACAAGATTCAACATTATGAGCTGAACTGAAATTGTTTGAGGTGATAATAACTGGTATAAGCAACAATGAGAACACAAGGGCTACGTTCACACTGTCATTCCAGATCAGATTATTTGTATCTCCGATTGAAATATGATTGAATGTCCACACTGTGTATCACAACTGATCCAATTTGTGTGTGCTGTGGCACTCTTTCATTTTCCAGAATATTTGTGTTGGTTTCTATGCCAATGGAGTTGCATTGGTAGGCATACGCCAAAAAGCATCAACATCAACATGGAGGGGGTTGCAATGATGAGTAGCCACGGCACTGGACTACTATGTCTAATGAAGCAGTGGCAGCTTTATTCCATGCTGCCGTCTCCATGTGTGTGGATGCATCCTCCCACTCGTGTGGTAACCAAATTTGGGATGTGGCTGTAAAACTTCAGAATGCGTGCCGGCACATTCACCACCTTTCTGCATCAATTTCTGACGTGTTTACCTTTTACATGCTGTGAGAAAGTGACATGTGACAACTCAAACACTTAAGCAAAATCCAATCAGAGCAGTCAGACTTTTTGATTTAAATAGGATTTCAAGCCACATATGAATGAAGCTTGAAACAGTTTTCTAAAAAATTCTAAAAAATGTGATTTTTTTGCTGTTTACTCTTGCTTAATATGATCGGATATGCACAAAAATGTAATTCGGACTGACAGTCTGAACGAAGCTTAGATGGCAGCAATCTTCCCATATACAGGTTAGTGAGTGAAAGGATAGTCTGCCAATTGTGGGATTTATATATTTAAATTGACCAGAGTTGTGCGCGTACTCACGTGTCTTGGTTGGTGTCACAAACATCCCCGACCAAGTCATTGTCTACATCTGTCTGCAATAGTATTAACGGAGTTTATTATTCATACATTTAATTTGAGAGAAAAAAAAAAGTATATAAAATAGACCATTCACTGCAAAATCAAAATTTTGCTGTTTTTTAGTTACTCAAATTATTTGTTAAAGAGATATTTCACCCAAAATGTTTTATTCTGTCATCATTTACTAATGCCATTCCAAATAGGATTATTAGCGTTAAACAAAACTAAACTTATTAAAAATATTTACGTTAACTGAAATCAGAGTGAAACAAAATAAAATAAAAATATTAAATGCAAAACTAAATGAAAATTAACTGAAATTAAATAACTAACTGTATTAAGTTGAAACTAAAGTTTCAACTTTAGTTGTATTAAAGTTGTACAAAAGTGACTAAAATTTTAATTGATTAATTAATTAAAATTTAAATAGAATTAAAAATAAAAATAAATTAAACCTAAATAGTAATATAAAAAAATTTAATAAAAATAAACCAATTTTATTTAATAAAAGTTCATTCAAAATATTAATAAAAGCTATCGTAGTATATAAATAATACTTAAATAGCAATAGTTTCAAACCTGTATGACTTTCTTTTGTGGAACACAAATACAAAAATATACACTGGTCAAAGGCTTCAAAATGAGTAAAAAGCACCATAGGGTATCATAAAAGTGTTCTGAGTCTATACGATAGCTTTGTATGAGGAACAAACCAAAATTTAATTCCCTCCATTGTAGCTCTCAAATCAAATGGGGGCTTTAATGTCCTTTTTAAATTTTTCCATAGAAGAAAGTCACACAACTTCTTTTTGACACTGCATCAACTTACAATGAAAGTGTGAAGTTTGATATAAAGTAAGATGTGATGCAGTACCTGCATGGGGTTGCTGATCTCAGGACAGCTGTCACACGCATCACCCACTCCGTCTCTATCCCGGTCTGTTTGCATTGGGTTCGGCACTTTGGGACAGTTATCCAGCACATTCTGGATTCCTGCAAAACATCCACATAAATCACATGCACAAAGGATGATGTTGTTGGGACACAAAGTGGAGCCATTCATCAAGCTGAACAGTCTTTACCATCTCCATCGATGTCTTCATCGCAAGCGTCTCCCTCTCCGTTATTGTCAGTATCTTTCTGGTCGATGTTGGGAACGGTGGGACAGTTATCACACGCGTCACCGAATGAATCGGTGTCAGAGTTCTGCTGATCTTTATTGGACACCAACCGACAGTTATCCTGAAACATACACATTCATTCATAGAGAGACATAAAATTAAATAAAAATCACCCCTCACACAGCCAAATCAAATGCAGTGTTATTTTAGTATAACTGATACACTGATTTTCAGTTTTCAATTTTAGTTTATGTTTAAAGGAACCGTATATAAGAAATGTATTTCAATTAATCATAAAATGGCCCTGATATGTCACTAGACATTAAGAAATCATGTTCATTTCAAATACTTATATCACTGACAACAGTAGTCCGGCCAGGATATTGTCATTTAAAAGTGAAGTTGCAGCCCTCAACTGATGTTGATGTTGTCATGTTGTGTTTTGGCCTGATGCTCCACCCTCCGGCTATCTACCAATCACGAAGTCAGTAGTGTTTCGGCATCCGGGTTGCCAGCTCTGCTCTAGTTACCACAGCTGCAGCTACAAACGTGTCGGATAAAAAATGCCAGCCTATCTGGCAACCTCGAGTCAGGGGGGAGGGGGAGGGGATACACCGCTCTACAGTAATTTGAAAGTAATTGCAGTACCAGTTTTGGCCACAATCTTACATACGGTTCCTTTAAGTAATTTTGCTATGTGCTTTTGTCATTTTTATTATTTACTTCATTATTAACTTCAAGATTTTCATTAAAGTGCCCCTATTTTTCTTTTTTCAGATATTACTTTTCATGTAATGTGTTATTTATGTGTTTGTGAATTTAAAAGGTCTGCAAAGTTTTAAAGATCAAAGTGCACAACAAATAAAGTTATTGTCTCCTAAAAGAAAGAGCTGATTTTGAACCGCCTGAAACGAGTCGTCAGCAATTCCAGTCTCACTTCACGTTACATACCTAGATAGCAACGTAACAAATTTGCATAATGCCAGCCTATGGTCTTCATTGGCTGCCTGTGAACAATGTCTCCTTTGACCCGCCCTCAAACACTGTAGTTGTAGCTGAGGCCTGGAAGAGTTTGGTTTGTGTTGTCGACATGTTGAGAAGATTCTGTTTTCAGCGCTGTGAATCTACTTTGCATGCACTTCGAAAGGATGAGGACTCATGAATGGAATTGATATGGAAAAACTGACGCCATTGTTACTGAGACTTTGTTTAATAGCAAAAGTAACGAATTAGCGAATTATTTGATGGGAGGCGTTACAAAGTTTTGTTCATTCATCAACTGAAAACAGCATAGACTAAAAGATCCATTCTTGGGATTTGAGAATTGATATTGGTTCATAAAAATGAGAAGAGATTAATATCGAGAAATTTATATTTTGAAGCCTGTGTGATAGGCTTACATCTATTTTTAGAAATTTTTAATTTTATATTTTAGAAAACTGAATAGGGTCAATAGTCTGGAAACACAAATACTTTTCCTTCCCTGATTTCTTTTTTCCATACTTTTCCAGACCTGAAAAGTACTCAAATCAAATTCCATACTTTTCCAAACTGCGTAGGAACCCTGTTCGCCTCATTGTGTATCAAGCGCTGAGGAAGCCTCCGACGCTAAAATTCAGATATGGTAATAGGCGTTTTGTTTCCCACATGCGCTGTATGCAGTGGACCAATCACAACAGACTGAGCCATCTGACCAATCAGAGCAGAGAAGGCTCTCGGAAAGGAGGGATTTAGAGAGACTGAATCTTCAAACTAACCGTTTTCAGACTTCAGAGAAATTAGGTGAAGTGCAATCTATATTATGAGAAAATTAAAGTGTTTTTTGATCTTGGATGCATGTAAACCTATTGTAGGAAACCTCAAAAACAAAATGAGGAATTTTTAAAATAGCATTATAGGGGCAGTTTAACAAAAATTATATTAGTTAGTTTTAGTTAACATAAACAACACTGGTCGGATGGGACACATACACACCTCTACGTTCTTTATTCCGTCTCCATCGGCATCCTCATCACACTGGTCTCCGATCCCATCGTTATCTGCATCTTCCTGACCAGAGTTGGGTGTGAACACGCAGTTGTCCTGACAAACACAGAATGTGAAAATCAAAAAACCCTAGCACAACACTTCAAGCTAAAACTGAATAAAATCCTGCTTTCAGACATACTGAATCAAAGAGAGTTCATGGGAGAAGTTCCGGGACAGCAAACTACGGTGAATCTGTCATATAAAAGTCCAAACAAGCTCAAAAACAAACTTGGTTTATGCAAACACATTACCTCATCTAGGATGAATAGCTTAATTTACTTGAAAGGTACAAGACGTGCGAACAATTGCATTTGAACTGGAAATATTTAAGTCTATAACCCATCAGAATAATTAGAACAATATGGTTTCCCAACAATACTTATAACGAATATCAATTCAGTAGGGGTGTAACGACACACGTATTCGTATTGAACTGTTCGGTACGAGGCTTTCGGTTCGGTACGCATTACAAACCGAACGATTCGTTGGACCATTTTTCCTGTTGGTGCGACCAAATGTTTATTAGCAGTTGCGACCATAAATAAAAGGAAATAAGGTTTAGAGAAGTTTAGAGAAAACTGGTTTAGAGATATGGCCAGATAAGGCAACCCCCCTTTCGTTGAATAGAAGCCATTTGAGGGTTGTCTCCCCCATCCCCCATGTCACCTGGTCAAGAGAGAATAAAGGAAGGTGTTCTCGCTCTCTCTGGGCTCTTCTTTGCTGGACGTGAATGGAATAGGTGGTCTTTCTCTCTCTCTCTCTCTCGCTCTCTTTCCCTTTCTCTCTCTCTCTCTCTCTCTCTCAGGTAGGCTACAAGCTGGGTAAGATTATTTGGTGTAACCAATGTATAACCATGTTCTAGATATTTGAATTGATTGTGGAATTGATCTCTGATATCTGAAATATTAAATTGTAACATGTGATTATTCTAACTGATTTTGACATTGTTCATTTAATGGTTAAAAGGAATAGTCATACATTCGCTCACTTTTAGTGAGGCACAGATGTTATTAAAACCTATCATTTATGGAGTCAGATGAAGTAACGAGTAAATACATATGATCAATGTATTACAAATTTAACCAACCAATACTTTGCATGAGTGAGGACAGAACACGTGATACCTTCCCCGTGTATTGGCGAACCGGCAATTGGACCAATATAGCGGGCCTTACAACAACATCGCCCAACATCAACTGGCAAACGTAATGAAAGCTGAACGAAACTGCACTACTCATTTGTGCTTAAAGGACCGTTTATCAGTTTGGACCAATGTTAGTGCAGCGTGAGCCGATCTTGATCAAGCGACACTGTTACTACACAGCGCTAAGAGATCCAGTAAAGAAAGCATTTGAATTCGCCACAGAAGTAATAACATCACTTCGGTATCTAGTGAGAAGCATTAAAATTTCTCAGTTTTAACCATAGATCTCTATTAGATAAAACAGCGCTGACGTGGAAACCAGGAGAAACATTGTGCCATGAATGAACTACAGTAGTTGTAGGCTTCAAGTCTCCAAATCAACAACATTCACCATGGATTTAATGTAGTAACACTAACTGTAGCCATGGAAGTTTGGCAGGAATAGTAAAATGCTTTCAAGTACGTCACACATCTTTTTCTAGCACTTCAAACTCAAATATTATCATATTTAAATGTTATTTTTAATGTGATGACCAAAACATTATTTGTTCATCCTTCAAAGATTACCCCCATTTAAAAGTTTCAAGATGTAGGAAAACTCACAATTATTTAAAAATAAAAAAGACATTACATTACCATTGTAACCAGTAGGTGGCTGCCATTTCCACTCCCAAATATTTATTTTTTAATCGTTTTGCTTTTGAATTATTATTTCAACATTATGAATAAAAATGCTGCCCTAAAATGTTAATCTGGAGCCTTGCAAACGTAAAATAAAACTGCACATTGTAATTTCTGCAAGTTAAGTCTTTTTATTACAGTAATAAAGTCAAAATGGGGGGAAATGTGAAATGTGTGCCCCTACATTTTCTGCTTGTGCGCCTAAAAATCACCATGTGCGGCTTTTTAAAAATCAAGGAAATTTCTCTGGCACATTTTTCTTTTTGCTGTATCAAAAACGTACCAAACCGTGACACCACTGTGTCGTTTCGAACCGAACCTAAATTTTGTGAACCGTTACACCCCTACAATTCATTGAATGTTGATACAACATCGGTGTGTGCAGGGAGAAGGATTGTGGGTAAAATGATTGTGAGATTCATACCTGTTTGCAGTGCTTGTTGTTGTCCATGCAAGGCAAGGAGCGATCCGGATAACCATCAATATCTGTGTCCTTCCCACAAGTGTGACCATTACCAGCCCATCCAACATTACACTAAGAGAATCACACAGAAGTTTATCAGAAAACTTTGACAGTCATGATGCATTTAAGATACAATATGAAACATGTAAATCTGAGTTTTTGTCCTAACCAGCCATGATAAAGTGACAAGGCTTTTAAAAAGTTGTTCTTAGAGTAAAGAACTTTTACTACTATACTTTTTCTACTATAAAGAACCTTTTGTGTAAAAGAAAGGTTCCATGGATATTGAAGGTTCTTCATGGAACCATAGATACCAATAAAGAACCTTTATTTACTGCATTGTGCTAGATAGCCCCACAATAATAAAAAAAAAAAGTAGGGTGGGGTCTTGGTTTAATCCACTGATTGTTGATTGGATGAAGGCAGATATGAATGCAAGCTTTCAGTTGTTTATAAGAAAGGGGCAGAGTTTAAGAGGACTAAATGATTGGAGAAGTTCGGTATGCATCACCAGAGAGGTCATTTTGATTACAAATGCGTGGATGAATCATTCACAATAGGATCATAAAATAATAAAGTGAATTTCCATTTCATGCTGACTTTCTGATTGGATGTGAGTTGTCTTTCAAATCTTACTACAGGTAACTGGTAACTGAGTGTACACATACAGCACAGGTGACGTCCCCGTTCCGCTGAATGATGCAGTGAGCATTAGTGTCACAGGGGTTGAAACTGAGCGAAGCACAAGATTTCCGAGGGAAACATCCAGCTGTCTGATTCCCAACATATCCAACTTTGCACTGACCACATCGATACGATCCCTGAGAGAAGGGAAAGAAGTTTAAAAAAACATTAACATACACTGTGTGTGTGATTTCAGAGAAAATGTCTGGGAGTTTTTATGTCTCATACTCACAATGGTGTTGATGCAGATGGAGTTGGGCGTGCAGGCGTTGACCAAATCAAGACATTCATCGATGTCAGAGCATTCCTGAAATAAAATCATTGCAAAAAAGATATTTGTTGCCACTTGCTTTGATATTGTGCTATCTGATGCAATGACATTCGGCCATTTTTAAGTGTAATTTTTGACAGTGACATTTTTGACACTTCCGCTGCTTTCATCCTCTTAAATCTGTAGCCAAATTATTTAATTATACAGACTACCGTTCAAAAGTTTCAGGTAGAAATGCTTCTTTTTTTTTCTTTTTTTTTTAAAATAATACTCAATAATATTCAGCAAGGAGGCATTATATTGATCAAAAGTGAAAAAAGTTTGAACTTGAGTTCTGCCAGAACGAGTGAATGAGACGCACTGAATAAAATGCACATTCACTCTGACAATAGATGGCGCTTATGAAACCAGAAATCAGCCGTTACCCCAGTAACCCTGTAAACAAAGCAGGCTGCACTACTTTTTGTTTTTGAAAAGTATTTAAATGTCATTTGACATGTTATTTGATCACTCACATTACTTCCAGTTATGCATGTTTGAACATGCATAACATGATCTATTACATGTTTTAAGATGTTACAAGTTGTCATGCGTTTACTATTTTTATAGTATACTGAGTTGTGTACTATTTTCATATTACAAATTATACAAATAAATATAATACAAAGTTTGTTTTTAATTTTTTTAGGTCTTAAAAAGTCTTACATTTGATTTTAAAAAATGTGCAGCACAATATTATTTCACAATATTACTGTTTTTACAATCAAATAAATGCACTGTACCTGGCGGTAACTCTTAGCATATTCCACACCGACTCCAGAGAGAGGTGGACCCCATAGCCCGGGCGGGCAGGACTCACAGGTGAAACCTTTTGCTGTGTTGACACATGCGCTTGGTATATAACACGGCTGAGCCACTGCACACTGATGGAGAGAGACATGCTAATCATTCAAATTATCTAAATATAAATCAGCTTTATGATTAAAAAACAAAGGCATGTTTATTTGAGATATAAATGGACATAAACACTCACAGTGGGTTCTGGACCAAGACTTATCATTACTCTAAGATAAAACCAGCGCTAAATGCCTTCACCCACCTCATCTATATCCTTACAGTGTGTGCCGTTCCCGGTCATTCCCTCCGGACAGGGGCCACAACTGTACCCTGGGAAATCAAACGTCTCTATGCAGCCCACGCCCTTAAAACAAGGACTGGGCTGACAGCGTGAACGTGGTTCATGAAATCCTTCAAACCAAAGAGATGAATTATCAAAACCAGATAGTTGAAAATGAGCTCCAGAAATCTAATATCATACGAATAATACATACATAAATGTCTGTGAGCGGATAGTTTTAGGACATATTCATAACGGAATACTTGCAGACTGCTTTCTGCACACTATACACTGCATGCTTCCTACTATTAAAAAGTAGTAGTATGTGGAAAAAGTATACGTTTTGCAGCGATAAACTTTTCAAACTTTGGTGTCACATGACCTCATTATTGTGTTTTTAATCCAAGGTGTTTTGTGTAAAGGTGTAACGCTTAAAAAAAAAATGTAACGCTTCAGTAAAATAAATAAATAAATAAAAATAAATATAAATATAATATAAATACACTACTATTCAAAAGTTTGGTGTCAGTAAGATTTTTTTCTTAAGAAAGTAATACTATTATTCAGGAATGACACATTAAAGTGATCAAAAAGTGACAGTAAATTCAAAAGATTTCTATTTCAAATAAATGCTGCTCTTTTCAACTTTCTATTTAGCAAAGAGTCCTGAAAAGAAAAGTATCACTGTTTCCACAAAAATATTAAGCAGCACAACTGTTTTCAACACTGATAAGAAGAAATCAGCATATTAAACTAATTTCTAAAGGATCATGTGACACTGGAGTAATGATTCTGAAAATTCACCTTTGCATGACAGGAATAAATTAAATTTTAAAATATATTCAAATAGAAAACAGTCATTTTAAATTGTAATAATATTTCACAATATTACTGTATTTACTGTTTATTTTATTTTATTTACCAACCCCAACCTTTTAAATGATAGTGTTTTCACTCACATCGTCACATGTAATAAATAGTTTGTATAATAAAATAAATCTATTAATGTTGTCAGGAATTATTCAGTATGTACAACAGTGTGTCGACTGTGGTTCTGGTTATCACTCTCTTTCTTAACTCAACTGTGTATGATGAACAACTTTATGTACAGGTAGCACTTCTAACAGAACTGATGACCGTGTGCTGCAGTCTGACTCTCAACGCAGACCATAAGCTCTGTCAGGTTGGCTTGATGTTTGCTACTCACCACACATTTGGCACTCCAGAATAGCGTTCCTAACAAGAGACATTTCTTTCACCTAAATAGTACAAAAAACTTCAATTAAACATGTTCAGAACAATTTCCCTTACATATACACACTCACTCACTCACTCACTCACACACCTGTTCTCTGATGTCCTCTCTCAGCTCTCCCAAAATCTGATTAAAGATGATCAGCTGGCCAATCAGAGCTTTAGTGTGGTCACCTGTACAAAAGATAATGCAATATCTTTAAATTAAATAAATAAAAGCCAACAAATCGCATATTATGACTTCACCAATGTCCTGAGATGTCAACTCACCTAAAATAGAATTAACTTCACCGTTCACTGAAAAACAAATTTTAAGCAAAAAACTTTCAGACAAAGATTTCGCAAGCAATCAAAAAGCTACATATTCAAGCCCCATGTACAGTCTTGTGTTGATGTTGGCTAACCTATGTTATATGAAGAGGCGTCTCCCTGAAAGGGGCAGTCGGTGAGAGCTCCAGCCTGGGCAACAGTGCCACCTAGTGCCAGTTTAAGGGACTCCACTGAGCCCTGGAAGACAAACTTGTTAGTTACAAGAGCTCCTCTGGTTTCTGTACGTTCATCCTTTGATCACAGTATTTTATATAATATCAGTTTGGATATCATATATTATCATCATATCTGGATTTCAGGTCTTACCCAATCATAACGTCTAATCTTTCCTTTCATTAAAAATTAAAGGAATAGTTTACGCAACAATGAAAACTCCTTATAAAAAAAAAAAAAAAAAGTTAAATCAGTCATTATTTACTTCTAAACCTTAGATCTAAACCTGAATGCTGTTATTTTTCTGTGATACACAAAATAACAACTTTTGGAGAATAACCGTATACAACATGAAAAAAAAAAAAATGTCAGAACTAGTGCTGTAAAATAGATGAATCTCGATGAACCGCATCTACCATAAAAGTTTTTGTTTATATAACATATGTGTGCATATACTGTATATTATCATATTCATACATGTATTATATATATGTGTGTGTGTGTCGCAATTACTCGATTTGACAGCACTATTCAGTACACACACTACTGTTTAAAAATGTGGGGATATTACTCTTTTTTTTTATTAATAGTTGTATTCAGCAAATATGCATTAAATTAAAAAGTAAAGACTTTTACACTGTTGCAACAAATTTCTATTCCCATTTCTATCCTGAAAATAGAAATTGATAATAATAAGAAATGTTCCTTGAGCTCCAAAACAGCATATTAGAATGATTTCTGAAGGATCATGTGACACTGAAGACTGGAGTAATGAATGATGCAGAAAATTCAGCTTTGCAATCACAGAAATACATTACATTTTAAAATGTATTAAAAAAGAAAACATTTATTTTAAATTATAATCATTTTTCACACAATTTTACTGTTTTTCCCCAAAATAAATGCAGCCTTAGTAATAAGCATAAGAGACTTCTTTCAAAAACATTACAATTCCATACATTTGAGTGGAAGTGTATATGCAGCTGTTGTGTGAAGACATTATCAAGACATCATATGATCAAGGTCATATTGTGTTGGATCTCACCTGCATACGAACGTATGCCTTGTGGCCATTACGAATCTCCACCAGCTCGCTGTCTCTGGGCAAAGCGACCAATGGGGGCAGCCGCTGTGCGGAGTCAGCCAGACGGCAGTTCACATACAGCTCCAGGTTCAGGTACTCTCTGCGCAGGCCACCGACTCGTAGAATAACAGACTGAGGCCGTCCGTCTGCCACATTAGGTGTCTGCAGGTTTACTGTGTGCAGCTTCCCATCTTCACGAACATACCGGACCAGAACTAAAACAAACAAACAAACCTTTTAGAGATGTACTGAGGCGATACCACATTCATAACCCTGTAATGCTACATATTTATGAGTGAAACAGGATATTCAATGAAAAAAAAAGAAGGGCGGGACTTGTTTTTATCCATCAAGAATTGATTGGATGGAGAAAAGTGGGCATTCCATACCAAAATGGAGCGAAATCTCAATGCAAGTTTGTTGAAACAAGCAACCTGCAATTTGGCTGTTAGTCAACATTATACAGTACAACAGCCTATGCAGTGATGTCAGCGGAAAAGTAAAGTTGTTTCTGAGAAAAAGCAAGTTGATTATGATTATGATTTAATGATAAAAATGGGTCATCGCTGCATTACCTTTGTTAATTTTGCTCATGATGGCAACCTCCAGGTATTTCTTGTTATCCTGCTTGTTGTAGAGGCCCAGCAGAACTCCACCCAGTTTAGGAGGCAGACGAAACGTAGACATCACATACACATCACTCAGAGTCTTTAGTGCTAAAGAGACCTTCTCCACTGCGGCCACAGTCTGCTTCACATCCTCCAAACTCAACACGTCTATCACTGAGAGAGAGAGAGAAACAGAGACAGGATGAATTAAAGGAACAGGCAATTAATAACCTCATGTTGCAGTTGTTCCAAACCCGTATGTATGTTTTTTCCCCCCATGAAACAGAAGATTTTTTAATGACCATAGCTGTCAAACTCTAATAACAGCAAAAAAAGACCAATTTAATAAAAAGCAATAAAAGCTGTGCATGACTCATACGGTACACTATATTTAATTATTTTAAATGGCCATTCAATTTCCATTATTTTATCCTAGCAAGCTTTTAATACTCTATTTGAAATCTTTTCTCAGCATAATTTATAGAGTTGGCAGGGTTACTTAAAAAATTTATTCAGTTACAGTTACAAATTACTTCATAAAAAAGTATTCAGAGATGTAATCCAAGCACCACAATATGAAAGTAATGTAATCTGATTACTTTTGCGTTCCCTCAAGGTCACATAATGTAAATAAATTCAAGTAATCTAAAAAACAATATTAAATTATCTATAATTAATATAACATAATATAGCCTATACAATTATTTCTATTTACCATCTGATGTAATTATTCTTAATTGTTCCCATTCACCACCTCCCAATCTTTCGTCGTAATCGTTCTTAAGTTATTTGGCTGGTTAAATAAAGGTCAAAGGTCAAAGGTCAAAAGTCAGCGAGTTGAACTCGAGAACTGAGCAGACCTGTTTGTGAATGAATCATTCAGAATGGGTTTGTGAAATGGGTCAACTAACTGAAAAAAAATAAAATTTTGATTTGAAAAGTAGTTTTGAATCGAATCCCATATGACCGAGTCATTTGCATCATCATTTTTATAATGCTTTTGCGTCATTTTTGAAAGCTCTTGCTACTATTCCTTATACATTGACATTGTATGGCCTATTATTCTATTTTTTCTTTTGTGCTCCACAGAGGAAAGTAAGTCATGCAGGTTTGGCAGAACATGAGAGTGAGTAAATGATGAATTGTCTACTATATTTTCTGAGAGAAATTGAACTGTCTCCTCTAAATCTCCTCATGCCCAGTGACTCTTTTTCTATCTCTTTTTCACAGTTCTTTTAACAGGACCATGAAGA
Organism: Leuciscus leuciscus; assembly: GCF_965113295.1. Classification (NCBI taxonomy): domain Eukaryota; kingdom Metazoa; phylum Chordata; class Actinopteri; order Cypriniformes; family Leuciscidae; genus Leuciscus; species Leuciscus leuciscus. Next base: position 14,167 of record NW_028118075.1, read on the forward strand.
ACGTTTAACTTTTTAGAGTGAATACGGATTAAAGACTTTAAAAGAAACATATGCATATAAAATAAATACAAAACATTAACTGGTAACTAACTACCTGAGAGAAGTCAGTAAAACTGATTAAGTAAAAAATAAAATAAAATAAAAAGTCAGAATAATTACCCGGCACGTCTTGTTTCTGTGCGCTCTCTGCGTACCGGACGAACATCAACACGAAGAGACTGACCCAAAATGTCATGTTTACAAAATAATACAAGCAAAAAAGTGATGCAGGGAATATCAGAAACAGATCCGTCAACGATGCATTGAAACACGAAATATTTCCACGGGAACAAACCTGCGCTGTTCCGCAGAGAGAGAGAGAGAGAGAGAGAGAGAGAGAGAGAGAGAGAGAGTGTGTGTGTGTGTGTGTGTGTGTGTGTGTGTGTGTGTGTGTGTGAGAGAGAGAGAGAGAGAGAGAGAGAGAGAGAGAGTGTGTGTGTGTGTGTGTGTGTGAGAGAGAGAGAGAGAGAGAGAGAGAGAGAGAGAGAGAGAGAGAGAGAGAGAGAGAGAGAGAGAGAGAGAGAGAGAGAGTTGCGTTCACAGACTGAGCTGATCAGAGTGAGAACTGAATCCGCCCTCTTCTTCATCATCATACAAAACATTAAAACACACACACGCATTGATTGCACGCGTATACTCTGGGGTTGTTGTTCACACAGGTTGCGTTCAGCGTTCATAAATAGAGGACCGTAGAAGTATTTTTAACTGTTTTAACGCTGCGCAACTGCCATGGACATGTGGTTGATTCTGGAGAACAGGAAAACCGTTAAAAAAAGTTGCACAAACTAAGTCGGTATCGGTCATTTTCAATTGGTTGCGGGTCCTCGCCCTCAACAATAGCCTATAAATAAATAGCCTAACAGTTACTGTTCTCGTGATATACTCGAAATATGTAGAATCTACAAAAATTATGTTCTTGACGTATCGCACTCCTCGTGCTGATGTTGCTATAATGACAAGTAGATACGCGCGTGACTTCGTTTGCTAACGCCTGTTTAGCGTCAAGTAAAGATGTGGTCACTCAGGTAGACTTTTATGGTAACTGAAAACGTGTTGATGTACTTGTCAAGAGACCCCACTGCCACCTTTTTAAATTTATTTTTCAGAAGCCACTAGCTAGCTATAATTTGTATTGTGACCTCACACTGACCCTCAAAAGATTCTGAGATAAAAACTAAAGACATTTGAAAAAGAAAAAGAAAAGCTTTCCCTTAAAGGGATAGTTAATCTAAAAATGAAAATGTTGTCATCATTTACTCATCCTCATGTTGTTCCAACCCTGAATGAAGTTCTTTCTTCAAAATATCTTCTTTTGTGTTTAGCAGAAGAATGTTGGTAATCAGACGGAAACCATTGACTTCCATAGTAGGGGGAAAAAAATACTATGTCAATGGCGGGTGCCGTCAACTTTCTGGTTACTGACATTCTTCAAAATATCTTCTTTTGTGTTCAGCTGAAGAAAGAAATTCATACAGGTTTGCAACAACTTGAGCAACATTTTCATTTTTGGATAAACTAAATTATTTTAAATGACAAGAGCGAATGCAAACACTGGCTTTGGCCATCTATTCTTGCTCATACTCATAATTCCAGTGTCAGCTTTTGATTTTGCACCAATCTGCAAGCAAACAAAATGTATTGTCATAAAGAAAGCAAAAGCTGTTGACATTTTAAAGCGGAGCAGCATGAGGACTGTTCAGTCTCGACAGTCTGTCCTGGGGTGGTGTTTATTTTTCATTACCTCGGAGTTTCCTTAGAAACAGCTTTTAACAGCAGGTGTCAGGGGAACAGTTCTGTCATACTTGAGCTTTACTGGACCCTGCAAGCAGAAAAAATTGTTCAGCTTTTTGTACTACGCACCATCCGAAAGTGCTTTAAATGATGGGACTTGTTAAACAGCCCTCTTCCCAGAAAGGAAAATATGAGTGGAGTAAAATTTTCACAATGGAGTCATGAATCTAACTTTTACACCCTGAACAAAACCAGAACCAGTTTGGTCCATGACACATAGTTTCAGAGCATAACCCCACCCACCGCTTCCCCGTCTCAATCCCTGTGTGGAAAATGAGCACAATCCAAATGCATTTTTCCTTCTCAAACAGAAATTCTTTCCCAGATGATTTTTGTTGAGGTCATTAAACGCTGTCGTGCGGCTTCGGGGAGCTCCTGATTGCTCTGGATCTAGTGGTGCGGAGGGGGTTCACTATGTTTCCACGCACAAATACAAGGAAACAAACCCAGGAATGAACAGGAGCCAGAGAGAGATTCCAGTCTGGTGCTGTAACACACAGCTGTGTCTCCCCAGGGCACAAATTCACAGAGCCCTCGCTCAGCCGACTCTGATGATCGGAAACACTGCCGGCAGGTAAATTGTAACTTGAAGAGAATATCTTTCTCTCTTACAAACCTCCACTTCACACACACAGTCCTCAGGGCCTTCTGTTACAACAATGCAGCAGATAAAATCAGATTTTTGTTGGAGCAGCAACCCCCTCAGTGTCATTGCAACATTGCATCTGCAGAAAATAAAGAAACCCCAGGTTTATTATTCAGGACTGTTTATTTGCCCCTCAAATTATGAAAATAGAAATCCATATGCAATATTATTACAGCACATAACACCTAGTGAAAAGAGATCAAATTTCCTTTACATTTCTGTAGAATCCCATGCTTAACCATGACAGATGCCTTGTCTATTAATGATTTTGAACAAATCAACACATCAGTGTAAAAGGTTAACTGGTTTTAAAGGGTTAGTTCACCCAAAGATGAAAATTCTGTCAGTAATTACTCACCCTCATGTTGTTCCAACCCCGTAAGACCTTCGTTCATCTTCGGAACACAAATTAAGATATTTTTGATTCAATTTGAGAGCTGTCTCACTCCCCCATAGGCTTCTAAGACATTATAACTTGCTGGCCCAGAAAATGCATTAAAGACATCGTTAATATAGTCCTACAGTGGCTCAATCTTAAGTTTATAAAGCGACGAGAATGCTTTTTGTGCGCAAAAAAACACAAAAATAACGACTTTATTCCACTATTTATTTCCTTCTCTCTGAGCCTTGAGTTTTTTCACGTAGTGTTTAAGCGCAGCGCTTCTGTGTTGCACGTCACACGCATCACACACATGACCAGCGTCGGCCAATAGTGAGCCTACGTGGTGACGTGCAACACAGACGTGCTGCGCTAAAACACTACGTGAAAAAACTCGAGGCCCAGAGAGAAGGAAATGAAAAGTGGAATAAAGTCGTTATTTTTGTTTTTTTTGCGCACAAAAAGTATTCTCGTCGCTTTATAAACTTAAGATTGAGCCACTGTAGTCACTTGGACTATATTAACGATGTCTTTAATGCATTTTCTGGGCCAGCAAGTTATAGTGTCTTAGAAGCCTATGGAGGAGTGAGATAGCTCTCAGATTTAATAAAAAATATCTTAATTTGTGTTCCGAAGATGAACGAAGGTCTTACGGGGTTGGAACAACATGAGGGTGAGTAATTACTGACAGAATTTCCATTTTTGGGTGAACTAACCCTTTAAAGGTGCAAAACAATGTTGAGAGGAAAAATGACTTCAGACAATACCCGAATCAGCAACCTTCAAAAATGCATTGTTTCTATTTCAAACATAGTTTAACTAGAGAGAGAGAGAGAGAGAGAGAGAGAGAGAGAGAGAGAGAGAGAGAAAAAAATCACTCTCATGTAAGTTAACTACCTTACAGAAAACCTCATGGACCTCATGGAAAGTTACAGGAACTGAAACATCTTAGCCAGTTTTGCGGTCTGTCAGCGAGGTTCCTTTGGACAGTATCTTTTGGCTTTAATAATTGTAACTGCCTCCTAAAAGAATCTCCATCTGACAGCAATTTCTAATCCTCAATAACATAAGCCACAGTTTCTCTCTTTATCATTGAATATATCATGTTTAAAAAAAAAGTTTTTGTGCCCAAAATTAAAATAGTTATTTTATTCCCTCTTGTGTTGTAAACCTGTATGATTTTTTACAAAAGAACATATTTTGAATCATATTTGAGTCACAGTTTTTTATTCAATGTGTAATGGTATTTTGGATCATTCTGGCAAAATTCAAATGTGCAATACACAAAATTAGTGATGCCTAATGCCATTGGTCCTCACATGACAAGTGACCAAGCATGCTGCACCAAATTTGAATATGCATATGCACTGATTATTTGATTTAAAGCAAATAAGATACAAAAACAATATTTTTAGCAAATAATGATATAAATTAGGGACAGTTTCTCACGTAAACTATCGTATGGCTGCAGAATACTTTGAAAATACCGCAAGTTGTTTGGACTACTCTAACGCGTTAGTGTTACAATGTTGTTTTGGAGCTTAGATGTAAAAAAAAAAAAAACCAACTACAAACAGCCACTTTGTGGAAATTCTGGCAAAATCCTTTTGTGTTTCACGGAAGAAACTAAGTCGCACAGGTTTGGAACAACATGAAGAAGAATAAATGTTTCTTTTGTGATCTATTTCTTTATGACTTTATGCAAATATTGGTCATTTTCTATTTCCATCAATAGGATCCATCACATTAACATGAGCATTAATCTGTCTGAAGTATGACAAGTACTGACAGCAGAGCGGAAAATAATGATTTATGCAGTTAGCAAATAAAATGTGCATTAAAATAAGAAAAACACTGACTGAGCTTCAAACAAGGCAATAGCACACACGAGATGTGAAAATCTAATTGTCATTGTCGTAAAGCTATGAAAGGGTTTAAAACGCTCTGTTTTGGTCCACAGTCACACAATAAAAGTTGAGGGAATCGCTTAGTTGGTGACAAGTTTTAAGTGCTCTCTTACCTGAACTGAGCTTAATATTAGTAGCTATGAATAGTTATGCTTTTTATTTTTGGTACCAAAAAAACACCAATAAAAACACACGTGAACATACCAAGTTAAGAGATTAAAGCAACAATGCATATCTATGGAAAAACAGACAATTATTTAACAAAAATAGAAAATGAAAGCTTATGCAATTAAAGCTCAAGTCAAGGAATAAATAATACATAAATCCCTAACAATATATGGTTTCTTGTATGTTCCATGTAAAGTGACCATCCCAGTGCAACTAACAGAAAGCCCTACTTTCATTCATTCTCATTCTCATTCACTCCTCCTCTTCATCCTCATGGGAGGGGCCTCTGAGGGAGGCGGGGCCTACATGCTCCTCCTCCTGCATATGCTCAATAGCTACTATGCCGGTGAGGAGAGCGTAGCTCAACATCGCTGCCACAGCAACCAGCACTGACAGAAGCTGCTTGCGTCTCTTGTATGGCTCGTTGTCAAAGTCGCCCCCCTGCTGTGTGCTGGACACCGGACGACTGACGCCCTCTGCACACAGAACAGACACGAACAGGCAACCATATGAAGAAAAATCTTCTCTTATTCTACAGACAGAAGTACAACATGCTGCACATTTTGTTCTTTGCAAACACTTTATTGTAGTTGTTAGTTGCCCACCTTTACTCTCACTGGGGAAGTACAGGCTCAGGATGTTAGAGCAATATGTGTTCAAGTTGTCCAGATTCTTCAAGTTCTGCTGCAGTCGGCAGTTAGGCAGTTGAATCTTAATAAGTGGCGCTAGATGACCAAACACGTACGCATCCAGAGAAGAGGGCCTTTAACACACAAATACATCAAATGTATATCAAAATGTGTATTACACCTAACCAATAATTAACCAAGAGTCTCAAAGTGAAGCTCAAAGATCAACCTTGATGCGTAAAACACCTAGCAGTTTTCTAACTATAGGACTTACGAATCTCCAAAGAAGAATTTGTTCGATCCCAGGCGCTGAGAGAGAAGATTCAGGCACTCCAGAGCATCATGGTAAAGCTGGAGAGTCATAGTCATAGATCATAGAGAGGATGTAGAAGAAACAACTAGATTCAGTGCTCGAATTGAGGGGGGGCTGGGGGGATCCGGGACCCCCCATAAGGTATTAGGGACCCCCCATAAGAAATAAAAAATAGAATTAGGGGGGTCCCTCAGATATTTTTATTTTAGTAAAAATAATAATGACAAATCTGATTAAATGCATGCAATGGATACAGTACATTTCGTGAATTGATTATTTACAATAATTTATTTTAAGTTTGTTTATAGCTAGTTGTCTCTTTAAAATGTAAACGCCCCGCCCCACATCTAAAGAGCGCTGTGCGCGCGCATGACATCGTTGACTGACAGGATTGTTTGTTTGGCGCCGCTCCGGTGAAGCTAATTTTAGCTTTTTAAAAAATGGAGAAAAATAAACCTCCACTCCCAGTCGGGAAAAGAAAGCTTCTTACTGACTTTTTTGAGGGGTAATTGTTTCTCTCTGTATATCTTTCTACTTTATATCTGTCCACTCCATGCCGGGGCTTTTGTATTCCTTGCATAAATTGGAAACACTTAGGCTTAAGTTACTAATTTTTCATTATTAATAGTCCTCCTGGTTCTACAGGAGTGCTAGAGATCTCGATGAAGATGGATAAGTAAGGGTTAATGCCCGACGAGGTGTCCATTGTCAGGTATTAATGCGCGTCGGACGGTTGCCTCCGCCGAAGTCCATTAATACCTGACAATGGACACCTCGCAGGGCATTAACCCGCTTATACCATGGTCACTTAACAAATAACACATTTTTAAACCATTAGTTTATATTTTAATTAGTTTTACAATCGAAATCTAAAGGCTGTCATTGATAAACGGACCTTATCTGAGCCACAAAGTCTGATATTAAATATAGAGTCATTTCAGCCTTAATAAGCCTGTTAACAAGCAGAATCACTGAAGGAAAGAAGAGGACAGAAAAAGAGACGAGCAGAAACACAAGAACTACAACTGACTTCAGCCACAGTCTAAGATGCTGTTTGTGGAGTTGTTTAATCCTCCTCTGCTGAGATCTTCACAGATTTAATGTCTCCTTTTCGCTTCAGTTCATCTTAGACTGTGGCTGAAGTCAGTTGTAGTTCTTGTGTTTCTGCTCGACTCTTTTTCTGTTCTCTTCTTTCCTTCAGTGATTCTGCTTGTTAACAGGCTTATTAAGGCTGAAATGACTCCATATTTAATATACACAGGTTTTGCGGCTCAGATAAGGTCCAGTTCTGGTTTATTTCTTTGCTCTTGGCTGACATGTGGCATTGCTATGGCCTGCTTGTGGCCCAGATCTGGCAAACAGGAGTGAGCCGCCCAACTGTCATCATTCCACGCTGCATGTGGGTCAGATCCGCATTCCACAAGTGCCAGATGTGGGCCGGATCTGGGCCGAAACGTGTTTTCTACATTTCTATGTAACACATTATATATAGTTATGTTCAGTTCTCCATTTCAGTTGTGGCAAAAGAGACTGAGTTTATATATATATATATACACTAAGTACACTGTAAAAAAATTCTAACCTCCCTAACTCAAAATTTTCTAGTGACTGATAACATCTAAATTTTTCAATTGGCCCAAGTGAAAATCTGTAAATTTAAAATTTAATTTACAGAATTTCACTTGGGCCAATTGCAAAATTTAGATGTTATCAGTCACTAGAAAATTTTGAGTTTGGGAGGTTAGAAATTTTCACCCTCTAAATCCATATTACTTTAGTAAGTAATTTAAAAGAAGAATTATATATATATACACAATTCTTTATCCAGCGTTTTTAATAAATAGTATATATACGCATATTATGATCAAATATACTGTATATTTTGTATAAAGTGTATATTGCGAGACTAACCAACCCCCCGCCCAAAAAAAACTTGGGGACCCCCCATAAGACTTGACTCAATTCGAGCTCTGACTAGATTACAGACTCTTATGTCACTATCTCTAACTCATATGTAACAAAAAAAAATATTATATATACATTTTTAGTAATCGTTCTATGAGAAGTCTATAAGAATAGGGCAGTCTATAATGATAACGACAAAGAGGAATCACTTATAGAACAATTTTTTCCACTTATCAACGCGATTTTAAAGAGCTTGAGCATTTAAAGCAGCAGACGACATAACTGCAGGGTGTGCTTACTATAAACAGAACGATATTGTGCATTGGTGTGGATTCTAATATAGTTATAGGTGTGACTGGGCCTAAACATTGCAAAATATAACATTTTGCTTAGTCGTAGTGAGCAGATCACAAGCATGCACATTGTAACTCAAAGTTTCATAAGCAGAGTTGTTTCCTAACACTAGCAACTAGTTCTCTGCCAGAACGGAACTTCTGCTCTATCTGAGCCCAGATTCTTCACATCTGCTGATTTATCAGTGTCCTCTTCAGGGACCAGAACATCGTTGCCTTCTGGAACATTGAGTCTAACAGCCGCCCTTTTCTCTGAAAGAGGGGGTTAGTGTCACAATAGCCCAAACACCATCTGATGACCATTTCACAGCACATAAAAACAAATACTATCAAGCACAATATCCAGAATCCCACCCGGAGAACATGTAGCCAACTCGTCCTATCTCACCTCCTTCTCTGCCTCTTCTCCCGCCTCCAGCGCGCTGTTTCCTTGGATCAGACGGAGTCGCTCCAGCTGCCTGTTCTGCATGCGGCCCGGCAGGAAGAAATTGAGCGGGAAGCACATATTCTCCCCGTACCAGCGGCGCGTCACCTCCGCATAGTTCTTAGGATCGACCCATAAAGCGTAGATCTGGTGGGAAATGAGGAGAGTGTTTGAGCACGTACCCACCAAAACTATCATCTTCAAGTTTCAGGATTCGAATCTCACAAGCGCAGGCAGCAGTCGCTCCTCCAGCAGCGAGGTGAAGGCCAGCGTGTCTGCACCCTCTTTGGCCGAGAGATCATAGTCTGCATTGTATTTCTGAAAGACAATGTTACAGCATTACTACTACATCTGCTATTGTTCAGACAAACAGGTAGTCCCTTTCCAAATCATGCATTTGACTGTTCAAGCAGGGCCGGTGATTACAACCAAAGAATGGCTTATTTATTGAGCACTGAAGTGATGATGTACAGGGGTTGGACAATGAAACTGAAACACCTGGTTTTAGACCACAATAATTTATTAGTATGGTGTAGAGCGCCTCCTTTTGCAAATACAGCATGAAGTCGTCTTGGAAATGACAGATACTGCAAATCCTGCACAGTGGCCAGTGGGATTTTGAGCCATTCCTCTTCCAGAACAGCGGCCAGGCTGGTTTTCTGACTTGCTCCTCCAAAATATCCCAAAGTGGCTTAAAAATATTTAGATCTGGTGACTGTGCAGGCCATGGGAGATGTTCAACTTCACTTTCATGTTCATCAAACCATTCTTTCACAAGTCTTGCTGTGTGTATTGGTGCATTGTCATGCTGATGTACCCTTCAGGGTACAATATTTGAACTGTTAGGTGCACACGGCCCTTTAGAATGGTTCAGTAGTCCTTGGCTGTGACGTGCCCATCAACCTCAGTAGAGAATGCCATGATATTGCATCACTGATCCACCCCTGTGCTTCAATCTGGGCAGCAACAGTCTGTGTGTTAAGCCTCTTTGGGGCTTCTCCACACCCTAACTCCCATGGATGTGGGAAAGACAGTGAAGGTGGACTCATCAAAGAACAATACATGTTTCACATTGTCCATAGCCCAAGAATTGCACTGTTGGCACCAATGAAACCAACTACTGGCAATGGCACGAGTGATCAAAGGTTTGGTTATAGCAGCCCGACCATGAATACTGACCCTGTGGAGCTCCTGACGAACAGCTTTGGTGGAAACAGGGCAGTCGAGGACAGAATTGAATTCTGCAGTGAGTTGGGCAGCTGTGGTTTTATGTTTTTTTGGATACAATCTGAGTTAGTACCTGGACATCCCTTTCAGACAGCTCCCTCTTGCGTCGACAATAGATGAGCCAGTGAGACATGCACCAACAATTTGTCTTCTTTTGAACTGAGATGTTTCCCATTATGCTATGTGGATTGCAATATTTAATGTACAACTGTGCTATTGCTCTGCTAATTCAACCTTCACAATCTGCTCTTACTGATGAAATGTAAAATTAGTGAGGACCAGTGATGCGCGGGTTGATCCGAAATGAGCGGGTGCCTGCGGTCACCCGCGGTTACCCGCGGTTACGAGTCATCCAAAAATATTTTTAATGATATTCGGGTCGCGGTCGGTCGGGTCGTTTGAAATAAAGATGCCAATTAAACCTTTGTAATTTATATAGTACTAGAGAGCATATGAGCGGAGTGGAGCGGTGAGAATCTCCGCTCATCGCTCACGGAACTGTCCACCCCTCCGCTCCCCCGCTCAAACATCAGGCCGCTCCGCTCATTATCGCTCAGCGCTCAACGCAGTTTGCTCCGCGCTCCACCAAAATCGCCCCCCGCTCGCTCCAAAAAAGGAAAAAAAATCTACATGTATATCACTGTTAGCTTAGACCACAGCCTTACCTCCTAAAGAACTAATGAGCAACAACAACATTTTTCAAATAGAAATGTTTTATTTCAAATTAGGCCTAGGCTATAAGGAATATAGCCTACACAAAGTCCTGTAAAATTTAACGAATAAATGGGCCTAATAATATAAATAACAATTATATAAACAAAAATATAGCCTACATACATTTCTTTTAAATAAATGTAGCCTACTATTAGGCCAGAATTTTGATAAGTTAACTTTTGCGCAACGCGCACGATTAAAATTTAAATGGGCTTATATCCATTGTAGCCTACACATAAACTGCTGTAAAATAAAACGAATAAATGGGCCTAATAATATAAATAAAATTTATATAAACAAAAATATAAAAAAATATACATAAACGTTTTAAAAGTTGGCTAAATTAACTATTAGGCCAACATTCTTATAACTGAACTTTTGCGCAGCGCGCAGGATTAAAATTGAAATGGGCTTGTATCAATTGTTTGAATATTACGCTATATTTAATTTACACTTTGTTACAAGTTACCGTAGGCCATTCAATTTGCTAACCTTTTGCTTTCTTCCCAGCGTGTTCAGATAGCACACTGCATGTTTTCGAGAGATGTGTCTTTTTAGATTCCAAAATGAATCTTTACTGACTGAAACGATGTCTCCACATTCGTTTTCTTCTACCACATTATAGTTAGTTTTATATTATAGTGTAGCCTACCTGTATGACTTCTTATTTTCCTTTTTGAAGTAGCCTACTTTTTGAACTCCATTATTGAGCCATTATTGAGCATGCTTCAGAATCGTGGTGTGCGCGGAGCGAAATTGGAGCGGGAAATAGGGCGACGCTCCATCCTTTTAAAAATGCCGCTCTGCGCTCTGTCCAAGATCCGCCCGCTCGGTCCCGCTCCACTCCGCTCACATGCAATTTTCTATGAAATACATAGGCCTGCTACACTTTATTGGCTGAATAACTGGCGCGAAGGCACGAGCTCAGTCTGCAGGTAGAGATGAAGGCGGCAAGAGAAAAGGTGAAGACTGGGGAGTGGAAGCTCCGCAAATACAAAAAACAGAAAGAGCAAAATGTGGGAGACATTTGCCGAAATAATGAAAGATGATGACCAAAGTGCTGGCTTTGTCATGTGTACTTCTTGCTATGCATTTACTACTTTAAAAAAATGCGGGTCAGGAAGCGGGTCGGGTACAATATTTTCTTCTTTTTTTTTTTGCGGTCCGAGTTGCGGGCGGGTTAGTTGAAAACGTCGGTCGGGTGCGGGTTGTTTATACATTGACCCGCGCATCACTGGTGAGGACTGGCCACAAGGCTGCGCATATATAGGCATGAAACCTAAAGTTTCATTGTTCAACCACTGTATTTTTGTAGGCCATCCCAGAAGTAAGCATCACCTGGTTCCCTCGACAAAACGGCAGAAGGATTTTTCAATTGACTTTTGAATTATAGCAGAAAATAAGCTTAATAAAGTTATAATAAATAAAGTTAATGATTCTCACACATTTTTTTCCATCAAGATATTCTTCACAATTTTGAGGCCTAAATACAAGCAGCAGAAGTAAAAAGCTAAAGTTTGCCTATAAACGAACTACACCATGGTCGCACAACTTCAACGTCACCATCACCAAGATTAAATCTTAATTAAAATTTAACAAGTTTGAAAGTTTGAGTTATAATAGTTTGCAAGAGTGCAAGTATAAACACAACAATTGACTTGATCTGTGTATGTTTTTGACTCCGAACAGCACTACTACCTGGTAGAATGAGAGACAAGAAACATATTTATAGAAAGGGTTTTATTTATGCACATAATTAAAACCTTTCCTGAAAACACATACTTATTGTGTCTCATTCCAAACAAATTTAATGGATACCTTCATTGTGCAATCAAACATGATTAATGAGAAAATTAGGGCCTTTATGATGCCAACATGCATCACTGGAAACTCTGCAGTCCTCAAATGAATGAACCCGAAACTACTAAACTTAGCTTTGTTTGGTGAAATATACAGGGACACGGTATAGAGAAAAATGTGATCATAGAGGTTTTTGTGGGCGAGAGATAATCACCTGTTTCCTCAATTGAATGATGATCTGACTGGGTTGAGAGCAGCTGCCTTCCTCTTTGGTCCTGAGAGCAGGTAGTGAACCTTCAGTGAAGACATTAGCGTCAGTAAAGCACTTTTATTTATTTATTTTTGCCTGGATGAGTTTACTGCCAAAGTTTTGTGATTTTTCTAAATGCCAAAAGATGACCAACACCACAATCCATTTAAAGGGATACTCCACTTTAAAATGAAAATTCTGTCATCAAATACTCACCCTCATGTTGTTTCAAACCTGTATGAATTTCTTTCTTCTGCTGAACAGAAAGGAAGATATTTAGAAGAATATCTAGCCTGGATGCCAGCCGAACTTAGCCCCGCCCACAAAATTTTTAGGTCGGGAAGTTCGGTCTGGACTCGTTCCGTTGAGGAGCTATTATGCCCGAACAAAAATTGTTCGGACCAATCAAATTGTCAGGGCGGGCTTTATACGATGATGGACAGATGAGCAACGTAACGTAATCATCCACGTCACCAACGAGCGCTTGGGTTGAATTCGTTTACAACACAGATGACTGCCGCTGGAGAATAGTTATTTCACGAGTTCACACTTACAAATAAGTCAGATAGAATAAATGCATATTTGGTATGCTGTCCGAGGAGAGGGCGGGCTCGGTATTCGGCCCGAACCCAAAGTAAGCTACTCCCCCCGTATTCCTGGCTGTGAAAGAACAAGCCGAGAGTGAGTGGAGGGATGCTGAAAACTGTCATGGAATGTTAGGTGAGTTGACAAAGTGAATAAATATTATGCTTCCTCTCATGCTGATAGTGTAGACCAGACGGTCATTGTTTGATGGGCAAGTTGATTGGATTGATTATTTGAACGTGCTCCTCTCGAACTTTGTTTATAAAACATTATGTGTAGATTCCGCCATCGCGTCTGTTATAGAAGATATCGACAGCGCATTGATTTTAAAAGAGGAACAGAGAACCACGGTCAAGACATTTGTCGATAGGAAACATGAATGAAAAACATACGTCACTTACTCCGTTGCTCTGATTGGTTATAGGTCTATCCAATTGAGTGCAGAGGCATTTTCCTTCCTGGTTCGGTTGAAACACGCCCCATAATGAAAGCCCAATGGAGCAGTATCAGACTCATATTCTGACTAGAATCTGAGTATGACGACGTCAGGCTAAAGAATATCAGTAACCAGACAGTTTCTGGTACCATTGACTTCCATAGTATATATTTTTTTCCTACTATGAAAGTCAATGGTACCAGAAACTGTCTGGTTACTCACATTCTTCTAAATATCTTCCTTTCTTTTCAGCAGAAGAAAGAAATTCATACAGGTTTGAAACAACATGAGGGTGAGTATTTGATGACAGAATTTTCATTTTAAAGTGGAGA
>NW_028118074.1:0-28054 GCF_965113295.1 Leuciscus leuciscus
CACCATGTTTTCTCAGCGCATGATTAAGAAAAGTCCATCATGAGTTGACCTAATGATCCAGTGTTTTCAGTTGACTATGTTGAATGAAGATGACAAAGGATGCACTTTTTAAAGCCTCTCTAAAAATGGACTGCCTACTATAACTGCCAAGCAGCAGAGGATAATCTAAAAATAAACTTGACTTGGTTCTTTAGGGAGAGAAAATTTACTCGTCAGCTAATGCATTCATCCAACCATGAACAATCCCCAGACAAAACACTTAGACAAATGTATAGACAGCAATTTAACAGAGTTATAGGAGCCATAGGGCCAGATTTACTTAAGAGGGCAAATTAGCGTGAGTGTGCAATTCTAAAAAAGTGGCAATGAGAGTGGCAAAGCGTACTGACGACTCGCAAATTAAAGAACAGATGCAGCTGGATCATTTCTATAATGACCAACACAATCTACCAGTTAGTGTCTGGTTTAAGACATGGGGCCCTATTTTAACGATCTGAAACGCAAGTATCAAACGCGAAACGCAAGTAACTTTGTGGGCAGATCTCGAGGCAAATCTAAAATGTGTTGGTCTGAAGTAGCTACATTACTCATAGGTGTGGTTTGGGCGTAACGTGAAATAAACCAATCAGAGCGTCATCTCACATTCCCTTTAAGAGCAGGTGCGCTTGTTCCATGGCGGATTGCTATTATAACGGCGGATTTGCCAGGTGCACGCCAGGAGCGGTTCACAGCCGAGGAGACCGACGTTCTCGTCAGGGCCGTAAAACACAGAGAAGTGACATTGTATGGGGATGGAGAAACACACCCAAATTAGCTTCGGTTAAACAGGCGTATAATAATTTGGGTAAATGTGTAAGCTAGATTTATGCCTATTTTTTCACATCTTCATGGACACCCCAATGATTTCCCTCATGTGGAATATTTTTCCTTGTAATTATGTATGGTTTCAAAAATGTCAACTGTGTAGATGAGAGAAGCAAAGTGTATGTGTACGCTACATTATGGCCAAGCGTGCGCCCTTAAAATAGCATCTGAATAACGCGCCACTGACTTTAGACTAGGTTTCTCCTGGTCTGTGGCGGAACTGTTTTCTGAAACTGCAAAATAGCACCAGGGAACGTTTGCGTCGGAACACGAGGCCTCCTCTTTTCGCTGAACCGCCCCCGGGAGCGCAAGTTCATTCCCTAATTTACCGACGTGCGTCTGTGGAGGGAAAAGTCAGCTATGCGTCGGGTGCAAAATAGGAATGATACATGCATCGGTGTACAAAGTCAATTGCGCTGGGTGCAAGATAGGGCCCATGCTTTTTTTTTTTGGGTGGTAAATAACTGCGCAAACACCCGTACATTGATGAGCACAAACCTTAGTAAATCACCTTGCAATTTTAAATACTCCCCTCCCATAAATTTTGCATCTGAAAGGGAAACACCTACAAATGCATATGCAATAAGGTAAGCTGCAAAAATAACTGTGTCCACCCCTTTTCAGTGCAAATTTTTTACTGAATGTCTTTAATAAATCCTGACAGTGGTTTTTAATGCCAAAATGGTTTTAAAGCTGAAGCAAGCTGTTGGTAACTCTGGCTCATAATGTGGAGATTCTAGCAGTCAAGAGTGCAGTACCAGAAAGAAGTGCACCTGAAATCCAACTAATGTCACAACTAATCCTGTTTTCAAGTGAAAAGCAGTGCTTTTATGAGACCATCATGTGTTGAAAAAGATCGGAAGCTCTCCAGTACAAAGCCTCTCTGCACAAAGGCAACACACAATGATGCTTTATAGCACAGAGTTACTTTAACACAAAGCACTGTCTCCATCAAGAGATTAGTTTTCCCTTTGGAACATCTTAATCTCTAGTAATTTGAAATCTTCCCCCCTTTGTAAAATTTCATTTCAGACCAACGCAGCCCTATTTCTTACAATAGGATGATAACATTAATCAAATATGAAAATGCTACGCAGGACGTAGGCGAAAGCCAAGGTATTCAGGAAGAGTTGAACCCGAAAATATTTTGCACTTGGTGCTTCTTTGCACTTTTTTACTTTGTAGGTGGCCTTGATAGAATAAAATGTATCTGAGATTTTGCATAATTTTTTTCTGTGGACATTTTGCTTCTTTCATTGCATCTAGTTTGGATCTATACGCACATGGATGGTTGTTTTACATTTCTGTATGTACTGGTGTCTGATGGTTGGCGCTACGCTGTTCATCACAAATGTGAAAGTTTTGCCCTCAGAACAAGCCCTTACGGCATAACACATTAGCTGCGTTAGCTGCCTAAATAGCATACTAACCATCATGGAAGCACATAAGAGGGTAATTTGGAGCACTCTACATACATAGGCAATTAATTTCAAGAGAGTTTGACAATTGCATGTTGCTAAGCTAATGGCTTCATGCTCTAATTAACAAACAGCCTACACAAACACTAAAATGTTATAAAAATTTAAACACTCTTGCAGAAAAAAGAAATGCTAAACTGATTCAAGATGGTGTAACATCCTGGTCAAGTTGTTGTTTCTCTAGTTTAGCTTGTTAGCCAGCTGAAAAGTACTAGAAAAGTGGCAAAAAACCACAGACCAGCCTGTGAATCCAGCAAACCAGCTAGGCTAGGCTAGATACTTTTTTCTTTGACAGTAAACTAAACTATTTCAGTTCATTTTCAAGCAAAGTAAAAGTTATTTTAGGACACCTAATGCATTAACAAAAATTTGTCGTATAGTAAAGTGTTATTTTTTAAATCATTGGGTTAATTCAAACAAACCACAGACACAAATACATAAAATTAAATTAAAACATTTTAAAAAATACATTTTCTAATTATACTCCTGCTGAAAACACCAGTCTAAGTTGATTTATGATGATTATAGCTTTTTTTTTTTTCTGGATAAAAAATAATAATAAATAAATAATTGCCGAAAAATACTTAAACTGCCCAGAACCCTTCTATAACTAGCCAGAAGGGACTGAACCATTTCTGTTATTTTTTAAGTGGAGTAAAATTATATATCAATGTTATTTTATGACATCTAATGCATTAACAAATATAAGTCTTATAGTAACGTGTTATGATATTGTGTAATTTTTCCAATTGAATGAGTTAATTCAAGCAAACAACAGACAAAAATATATATAAAAAACTATTTTAATCACCGTCCTACTGAAAAACAAACAAACAATTGAACCAGTCTAAGCTGATTTAAGATGGTTTTAGCTAGTTTAAGATGTCAGCCTGTGTTTGTCTGGTTTAGCTGCAGGGTAGCCAACTGAAAACTATCTTGTTATGCAGCTTCATCTGTATTGCCCAAAATAAATTTCCTTTAAAGGGACAAATAAAGTATTAAGTAAGTAGTTAAGTAAGTATTAAGAAAGAAACAAACAAAAAAAGGTGCCCAAAACCAGTCTAAAACCAGCCAGCAAACCTTAGGCTGGTTTAAATGTTTCTCTTCCTCAGAAGGGACTGAACTCAAGTAGCCTATACTGAGTGATATATTAGTTTTATGTATAATCATTATTTGTCTCGCCTCGTCAGCCATTTAATTTATTTTACTGAGGTTTTTGCAGTGCATTCTGGGAGTGCTTTCTGCTGAGAATCTGGCCAAAGCGAGGCTCCTTAGGAGGCGTCCTACAGATCCAAACGGCACACACATTGGGAGCGCACCTGTGATGTCTTAAAATGCTGTCTCCGTTTCTGAACAGAGCAATCGTGCATGAAAGACAAACGTCCTCAGGTCTTTCCAACCGTGGCGAAATCCATCATTAGTGCTCATGTGTGCTAGCATCTGTCCATCATGCGTTGTTAGCAGACCTGCCGGAGGTCAGAGGTTGAGCTGGATGCTGGAGGCTGTGTTTTCCTCTCAGGTGAGACCAAGCTAAGATTAGAGCCTGGTTTGACAGAGGGTCATTGTGCAGGAAATCATTTGGAGGAAATGCAGACAGGCGAGAGGAGCTACTGTACAGCGCTGGGATTAATAGAAAGGTTCCTTTAACAATAATAGAAATGGTTCATGCAGTCAGAGTGAAGTGCGGGACGGAACTATGATAAAAATAGACTATTATGCAAGTTTCGTTCTCCAAGAAACTTAGTTTAATGCAAGATATATTGCACTGTATATTTCCACATCCAAATATTAACCATTTAATCTGTGGTTAAATAATCAATCTATCTACCATCTATCTACCAATCTATCTATCTATCTATCTATCTATCTATCTATCTATCTATCTATCTATCTATCTATCTATCTATCTATCTGTCTGTCTGTCTGTCTGTCCATCTTTCTATCTCTCTATCCATCCATCCATCCATCCATCCATCTATCTATCTATCCAATGTTTCTAATCCATCCATCCATCCATCCATAATATCTATCTATCTATCTATCTATCTATCTATCTATCTATCTATCTATCTATCTATCTATCTATCTATCTATCTATCTATCTATCTATCTATCTATCTATCTATCTATCTATCTATCTATCTGTCTGTCTGTCTGTCTGTCTGTCCATCTTTCTATCTCTCTATCCATCCATCCATCAATCTGTCTGTCCATCTATCTAAGTTACTTCAAACATAATTCCATCAGATGTTAAATTGTTAGATTGATGCACTTGCTTTATTACAAATGATGTTTCAAAGTAGGCTTTACTTCATTTTAAACCTGTGAAAAGTGGCAAAATCTGAAATTATGCAGTGAATCTTGTTTTTCGTTTTAATGCGTATTGTAATGCAACATCTGGTCGTCCTGAACCATCATGCTGGAATATAAACATCAGCAGAAAAAGCCCATTATTCCCCCACCTGGGTTTGGTGTGCTCTTATTTTGATGCTACAATCCATTTGCAGGCTCGGGCCCGGCGATGACAGACCTCAGTACGGCACCTTCGCTCGTCCACGGGTGAGTTCACGCCTATCACGCTTGTCCTTGTGCTCCCCGTGGACTGCGTCGAATGCTGAGCGGGAAATGAAACAGCATCTCCTGAGGGGTAAACACTGGCAGCCCCTCTTAACGCAACAGAGCGTCACGATTGCTCACTTCAAAGAGCCCTCCTTGCTCACTTTTATACCTATTATGACAAAATTCTAACGGGGCTTGAGGTCTAATTGGGAAACTGCTGGCAAGATGAGGATAAGTAGATTACATCAAGGTGTGGAAAAGATAATCTTGCCGAGGTGAATCTGGGTCGTGAGAACATTGTGAGAAGATGATCGGCTTGTAGAATCAGACCTGATTTAATGTTCCTCTCCAAAAATGTTGATTTAGATTTTTTTTCTTCCGGTGAAATAAATACATAAATGAATAAGAAGCCAAAATATGAAATGTCATGAATGTATATAGACTGACTTATTCACTATTTTGTCGAGGGGGTCAAACTGACCATTTTTACCTGAGATTTGGAGCCAAATTACAGAGGGGTAAAATGACTTTAGAAAGATGGCAGCATCATTATTTTAAGTTCACATAGAGATTGGTAGTTCTAGTAGTACCATCTGTTGACTTCAGCAATCTTTGTTGCATTATATGCCAACGGTGACAGTTCAGAAAATGGGAAAAAGCAATTCCTGCGTTTTTTTGCCCCAAGTTTGCACGCCTGCAACTCAAGAAATGTTAAAGATATCTTAATATACTTCTAGATTCTGGTTCTTAACACATTTTTATTTTGGTACCTTCATTCTAAAGGCTCTATATGGTTCAATCCCAGAGATGTGGAGATCTTAATGCGGCTCCATGAGTAAAATGGCCAATTGTACACATTTTAGTGGTCAAAAAACAAATGTGGGTCACTTTTCATACAGCTGAAACTCATTGTGTTTAAAGAGAAATGTCTGAACAACACAGAATGCTGAGACTAGAAATGCATCTTGTTTCCCTTTATCAAAATAATTGCATACAACAGCTTTCTGAGCGCCAGAAATCCACTGAAATGATCAAGTTGGGCCCAACAATTTTACTTGTGTGCATCCTTAATTATAAGTCCAAGATTTGTGCATGTGTGCATGAATATTTAAAGAAGTCTGCTGTTATATTCTCATACTGAAGGGACATTATACACACTTATAATGCCATGCCATTATTCCATTTCTCAACACATCATTCCCACTATATCCAGGGATTTATCCACCATATAAGCACATGTAGTAGCCTCATATGAAATGGAAACCAGCCATAAACCTTTTACCCCACTCCATTAAAGCGGCAACCCCTTCAAAAAAGAAACCCAAAGTGGTCCTGATTTAGTGGATAATGATGAAGGCAGTCCCTGTAGCCAGAGCCAAGGGCAATGTGTTGGAGATGAATACACTGAAAGTGTAAAGTCAGGGGAAGGGCGTAAGGGACAAGTGCAGTAGTGAATGATCACAATAGGCCAGTGGCTCGACCACTTCGGCTTTGACTTCTTGCCAGGCTGTTCACACTTGATTTATGTTGTTTTCACAGGGTGTTGGACCACGAAGAGGTAGAAGCGCACCAGCCCGACTGCTTCACTCACAGACATCTGCAAACTTCAATACACAGCAACTGTGCTTCATAATCTAATAGCTGTAATTGCTTTGAGTCCTTAACATGGAAAGCAGGAAAATGCAAATGCAAGAGACTGTAATGCAAGAAAGGCTAAGAATAAAATAGCCATGCAAAGTTATTTTAGGACTATGAGAGTAAGTCCTCTCAGATTCTTTTCTTTTGGATAATGTCTGGCCTTTTATTTCTTGGGTTAACACCAGAACTTACGCTAACATATTAATTCAAGGAAGTTCAGCTATATCTGTGCATTGGTGCATAAGCAGCACAATTGTTTTCAATATTGATGGTAATAATCATAAATGTTTCTTGAGTAGTAAATCATCATATTAGAGTGATTTCTGAAGCATCATGTGGCATTGAAGACTGGAGTAATGATGCTGAAAATTCAGTTTTGATCACATTACATTTTAAAACGCATTCAAATGGAAAACATAAGCAAATAGTTATTTAAAATTTTACACAATTCTCACTAAAATGTGCTTCACATTCTGTTAAGGCCAGACTGAATTGATCAGGGATCCTATTAAATTGAATCATTTTCAGCCAAGGTGTTTTTCAAACTAATTTTAATAGCTGCTCTTTTTGGTCTGGCAAGGAAGTCTGAGTTCTGAAGGTTACTGTATGTTTTCATTATACATTGAGTTCTTTTATCTCAAAAGATCAAGGCAAATTTGATTCCTCATGGTATGACCTCATTACGGAGTTATTTCGACCTGATCCGACTCATAAAATCACTTTCATTAGTATTACCTAATGCAGTCAGGCGGATTGGGTCACAGTTAATAATGTTTTTAACTTGGAAAAAAACTGTTAATTTAGATGTTACCACATGAAACTTATTTTTAGGTTACCTGACATCACATTAATTTTTTACAGTGCATTTCTGAGCAGGAACTTAAGCAGGTGTGAATTGCAGGGTATTCGGCCACCTTATTCAACAGCAGATGTTCATGCAATGGACTTCATCATGGTCAACAAGGCATGAAGCCTTTCCACGCTGTTGGGCTAATACTGTTATTAGCTTGTGAAATGGAACTCTAACCGCTGCTGCAAAATGAAAAACAGGGCGAGAGGGAGAGAGAGAAAACAGAAAGGGAGGAAACTACAGTATTTGGTCCCTTCAGTCACACTTAGAATATGCATAATTGTGTTTTTAATTATATGAACAAAATGTCAAACGAGCTGGCATGCATTTTAAACAAAATATATAGCACAGACACACTTTTCAAGAACTTTTCACAATCGATCGATCGATCAATCAATCAATCAATACTGGTGTCACGGTTTCAGTATAATGAAAGTGAAACAAACTAAAACTATACAAAAAAATGTGTTTTAAATCAAATAAAATCAAATAAACCAATAAATAAAAAATAAATAAATAATATATAATATTAAAACACTTAAAGTAATTTTATTTTAGCAAGTTGCCACAAGATTTTCATTTAGTTTAATTTGATATACTAAAACAAATCTGAAAACTGAAATAAAAAACTGCATTAAAACAACAATATTACTAAAACTTTACAATTAAAATGGAAAATATAAAAACAAAAAATTAGTCTCAAAATATAGTAATCTCAAAATAACACTAATGAAGATTATGACTGTAAAGATCTAATAAAGGCAGCATAAAAGTGATATATACAACTTGTACACTGACTCAACGATTCAGACTGTACTCACTGACTCAATGATTCAGACCTTACTCACTGACTCAACGATTCAGACTGTACTCACTGACTCAACAATTCAGACTGTACTCACTGACTCAATGATTCAGACCTTACTCACTGACTCAACGATTCAGACTGTACTCACTGACTCAACGATTCAGACTGAACTCACTGACTCAATGATTCAGACCTTACTCACTGACTCAACGATTCAGACTGTACTCACTGACTCAACGATTCAGACTGAACTCACTGACTCAACGATTCAGACTCACTGACTCAACGATTCAGACTGTACTCACTGACTCAACGATTCAGACTGTACTCACTGACTCAACGATTCAGACTGTACTCACTGACTCAATGATTCAGACTGTACTCACTGACTCAATGATTCAGACTGTACTCACTGACTCAACGATTCAGACTGTACTCACTGACTCAACGATTCAGGCTGAACTCACTGACTCAACGATTCAGGCTGAACACACTGACTCAACGACTAACTGACTCAGAACTAACTGACTCAATGATTCAGACCTTACTCACTGACTCAGACCTTACTCACTGACTCATTGATTCAGACTGAACTCACTGACTCAACGATTCAGACGGAACTCACTGACTCAACGATTCAGACGGAACTCACTGACTCAACGATTCAGACTGAACTCACTGACTCAACGATTCAGACTGAACTCACTGACTCAATGATTCAGACCTTACTCACTGACTCAACGATTCAGACTGTACTCACTGACTCAACGATTCAGACTGAACTCACTGACTCAACGATTCAGACTCACTGACTCAACGATTCAGACTGAACTCACTGACTCAACGATTCAGACTGTACTCACTGACTCAACGATTCAGACTGTACTCAATGACTCAACGATTCAGACTGAACTCACTGACTCAACGATTCAGACTGTACTCACTGACTCAATGATTCAGACTGTACTCACTGACTCAACAATTCAGACTGTACTCACTGACTCAACGATTCAGACTGTACTCACTGACTCAACGATTCAGGCTGAACTCACTGACTCAACGATTCAGACTGAACACACTGACTCAACGACTAACTGACTCAGAACTGACTCAATGATTCAGACCTTACTCACTGACTCAGACCTTACTCACTGACTCATTGATTCAGACTGAACTCACTGACTCAACGATTCAGACGGAACTCACTGACTCAACGATTCAGACGGAACTCACTGACTTATCGATTCAGACTGAACTCACTGACTTATCGATTCAGACTGAACTCACTGACTCAACGATTCAGTTGCAACAGTTAAGAGTTAACAGGAGAGAAGAATATCAATGGGTATTGACTACATTTATGGTGCTTTTAGGCCCTTTTTTGAAACTTGACAGCCACAATCCCCATTTGTTTTAATTTCACAATATTACAGTATCAAATAATTGCAGCTATGTTGAGCATCGATAAAGCACATTTAAAAAAATCTGGCCTCAGACTTATATTAGTGTATATTTATATGTATTAACAGAGACACACACACACACATTAACAATCAATTGATGAGTTTTGTTTTCCCAGAATGCAGCTGAACATACAAAACGCTTCAGCCTATGCTGCACTTTGCACATTTACCACAAGATGTCAGTAACTCAAGCTATACAGTGCAATAGATGGAGATGGAGCCAGAGAAAGAGAGAGAGCCCTCTTTTCCTCAACCGTGGCTTTGCTCTTGGCAGAAAACACTGCACAGCAACAGACCAGACTGCTACTCCTTTACATCCACTAGATAGGGAGAAAACGTAGCCTGTCACTCTCTCTCCTTCTCTGGCTATTCAAAACAAGCCACTTGGTATGTGAGACATCTTTCGAGAGGCCACACGAATGGCGTGTCACTCTCCTCTTACAGGCCATTGGAATATAACGGAGTGACAGACTGTATTCTGAGCCTACATTCGATACTTGTAACCCATGGTTGAATGAATTTCACTCTGCATTCCTGGAAAGTGCAATGAGAGGGACTGGATGAAGAGGAGAGTTTAGTTTGTGGGTTTTACAGCCTCCCAGACGATGAACTGAATGGCGGTGGTAAGCGTCAAGTCTGAAACCAGTGCATTTAAAGGGATAGTACACCAGAAAAATGTACAAAAACTTGTATTTACCCTTTTTGGAGCTAGAGGGTCTATAGACACTATTAAACTGTCATATTATGGCAAGAACAACAAAATAGACAAATAAAGTGTATGCTTTTGTGAGATTGACATGAGAACGAGTAAATAATGACAGAATGTTCATTTAAAATGTCATCTGTCTGAGCACATTTCAACTATCAGTGGATCTATGGTGATGGTGCATGCTTTTATAACCAGCTCACAGTCTTCCTGTATTCCCATGCATTCACATCTCATGCATATGCATGACTTAAAGACACAGGGATGAATTAGGTTTATTCTCAGCGCCTCTTGATTTTTACATTCTGTCCATGCGTCAGTACAGTGCTCCGGCGCTGACACCTCCATCACACGGCAAAACAAACGGCAAATGATTTATGGCGATGGGTAGCATTGAGTGACAGGACGGGGATGAGTAATTGCTGGTGGCTGCTCTGGCTTCCTCTGTCCCATCCTCGCTACATGCTGATGACTAATTACACTGCTAGATCCACAGGCTAAGCGTCTGCAATTACACCTGGCTTCACTCAGGGGGTCTCGTACACAGTCTGACACACATGGTGACACCCGGCGTTTACTACATCAACCACTCGCAGCCCGACAGCCACATGTATGAGTGCTTTCTGCACAGACGGAGGGGGCCTGAGGTGTGAGGAGAAGAAAGAGGGGGACATATACAATATCTCAAAGTGAAGGTGAAAGGGAGCACAGTGGAATAAGGTGAAAGACAATTACTAATAGAGAAGGGATATATAGGCGACCACTGATAAGAGTGTTAATAAATGTGTTAATAACCACTGTTAATAAATGAAATCCACGATTACCAATTCCTACAGTAATAAGAGAACTTTTTTTTTACATTTATTTAGATGCAAACCAGTTAATTATCATACACCGCTAACACATTCATTTTACAGTGTCCTTGTTACATATGTTACATGTAGTTACTATAGTAATAACTATGCATAATTGCATGCAACTAACCCTAAACCAAACCCGGTTACACTTTATTTTAAGGTGTCATTGTTACAGTGTAATTATATATTTAAGTACTCAGTAATTTTAAGTAACTACATGTACTTACTATAGGGTTAGGGTAGGATCAAGATTTGGTTTAGAGAGTTAGTTGCATGTAATTATGCATAGTTTACTGTTATTATTACCATGTAACATACGTAACAAGATCACTGTAAAATAAAGTTTTATCCCAAACCCTCATCCTAACCCTAACCCTATAGTAAGTACATGTGGTTAAATAATATTACTCAGTACTTAAATGTATAATTACACTGTAACATGCTGCCATGCTGGACTCCAGAAGAATAGGAATACATATATTGCAATAAAAAATAAACACAAATGTGATGTTAATTCCTAATTATAAGAAAATACCTGCTGACAGAAGAGCTGTCAGTCAACTTGCGTTACTTATTTAAAAAGTAACTCCAGATATTTTACTGTAAATTTTAAATGAGTTACTTGTTACTTGAAAAAAGTAATCCGATACACGTACATGTGATGCGTTACCCCCAACACCGATTATGAGGGAGTCTTTGAATAGTTCACTCAAAAGAGCCCTTTATAACAAAACCACCACAACAGCACTCATTTACAAATCTAAAGCTAAATGACTGATCAATGTAGGTAACACGTGTCATGGAAAGACGAGGTGAGAGGACACAAGATCACTAAAGAGCTGATGTCAAAGTCTCTCTTTAAATGTATATATAGATTAAATACAATGTCTATGCATATTACAGTATGGCTATCGGCTACTCTGACCTCTTGGTTATTGAAAAATAACATATCAGTCAACCATTATATATAAGAAATGAGTTATATTTTCAAACTGAATACCAGATGTTTGTGCAATCACAGTTTGAGAGGGGACGCTTAATTGCCTTCCAACCAAACGATCATTTAAACCCATTTAAAAATGTGTTTTGATATATCCGAGCAAAGCTGTAAATGATTCAGACAGATCTGTACATATTTAAAGATTAATCACTGAAATCTTCAGATGTCAGACTCAGTCCCTGGCATTGTTAGTTTATAATTAATTTAAACTGCACTCTTTTTTAGAGTCCCAGCCAGGTCACATTAATAATCATTACTGATGTAAAATAAGGACGGAAGACATCTATCACCCATCAAGATCTGAGACTCGCCCACACAAGTTTCACAGGCAAGACAGAACGAACGAGCAAACAAACGAACGAACAAACGCAGCAGCTGCGACATGACTCTTACATTTTATATAGCTCAACACACCCTCAGAGTGCTCGCCTTACGGGGTCATTACAGTCTGAATGAATCCTGATTAATCAGAATAATTAAATATGGGTATATAGGACATATATTTGGACATATGTAAATATATATGAAATGTAATCGCTGTTAGGCGCAACAAAGTATCTAAGAACGATGGTAGTAAAAAGAGCAGTATATCTCCTTTCAAACAGACGAGAGAGAGAGAGAGAGAGAGAGAGAGAGAGAGAGAGAGAGAGAGAGAGAGAGAGAGAGAGAGAGAGAGAGAGAGAGAGAGAGAGCTCAATCCCTAATTGCAGTGCATAATTTAAGACGGCTGAATAGCAACATGCAATTTGTCTGAGATGCCAGCAAACATGGCAATGCAAGACACAAATGTAGTGCCTGCAGAATCCTGCATTATTTACTTCTTGAGCTGTTTAATTAAACTCTGTCATTACTCTTCCTTCCTCTTCTCCACACCTCTAATATCTCCTCCCTGCAGGACAGCACGAGAGCAAGGAGAGGTGGAATGAGACGAGGAGAAGAAAATGAGAGGCTACAGTACAAGACAAGACAAACCAAAAAAAAAAAAAGAAAAAAAAAAAGCCTCTTTGGGCAATGCATCACTGTTTTCTTTTCATGTTGTTCTTTTATAACTTCCTGTTTGGGGTTACAATGTAAAAAAAAAAAAAAGAAAAAAAAAAGTATATATATATATATATATATATATATATATATATATATATATATATATATATATATATATATATATATATACATATATTTGCAGAATGGATCGATATCTGACAGTATCTATATATATATACTGCATTATGTCGATCCGAGGCAGGGATCTGTCAGATATCGATCCATTCTGCAAATGGGACCCCAAATCCCAGACGGTCCCTTCACTCCACCTTTACTCCGTTTCCTAATGCATAATATGCACAGAAAAACATATCCATCTCTAAGACACAAACATACACAAACCTGCAGGACTATTAGCTAAATAAAGACAAAAATGGTGGAGAAAAACTTGACCAGGTACAAGATAAGATAAATTCGTATAGATTTTAACCATAAATCTGGTGATTAAGAAAGAAAAATCCATGGACATGTTAGGTTAACTTCTCTATACCTTACAAATATATTTACTGCGCATTATACTAGATGTATGTCCCATTTTAACATCCTTGTCTGCTGTCACATGACATTGCTGATACACATAGTGAAATATAATATTATAATATATAATAATATATAATATTGCCCAGATCTGACCATAAACAGCACAGACATGCAAATAAATTCAACCTAGATAGCTGTCATTTACCCTTTATGCACATGTTCACACTGGTGTTGTCACTGTGGGCTTATAAAATGGTCATTTGAGTAGAAGACATGCTTATTTTCTTTGCAGAGAATTTAGTGTTAAACCAATTCAAAGCCCTACAAATCTGTGTTCTTCAATTAAAGGCTTAACCGTATGTTTTATGTAGCTATAGCTTTTATTCATGTAACTTTATATGGCTGAGAGTCGATTGTAAAGATAGAGGAGTCCATGAAACAATGGCCAAGTTAGAATATAGTGCTTATTTTGTGTGTGTGTGTGTGTGTGTGTGTGTGTGTGTGTGTGTGTGCGTGTGTGTGTGTGTGTGTGTGTGTGTGTGTGTGTGTGTGTGTGTGTGTGTGTGTGTGTGTGTGTGTGTGTGTGTGTGTGTGTGTGTGTAATTATTCAGGGAGAGTTCTTGGCAGCACTTTCATTTGGCATCACAGTCAAGTTGCTTACAGGCACACCGTAAATTATCCTCAGCAAAGTGTTTTCTTCATCCTTCCATGATCAGATATGTACAGTGCTCTGTGTTTTATTCTTCTGATACAGTAATGATGCAGATATGCTTATGGCATCATGAAAACGGGTCATTATAAACAGCACCCACCTCGTCCTGAAGTTAGCCGGATGCGGGTGTCCATCGTAGAGGGATAAAAAGTCATAGTCCTCCTCCACCGCGAATGACTGAAAGACTATTTGAATTCGGTTGCCCTCCTCTGCTACAATAACCCACGTACAGTTTGCCCCGTTCTGATATCCATATGGAAAACCAGGACTTTCAATGGTCCCATTCCTTCCTTTTAATGTTCCACCACATGTATATATGAAACCTGTGAAGCAAAAAGAGAGCAGTGTTCACTGGAGGCATCAGAAACATTACGTGTGTGTGTGTGTGTGTGTGTGTGTGTGTGTGTGTGTGTGTGTGTGTGTGTGTGTGTGTGTGTGTGTGTGTGTGTGTGTGTGTGTGTGTGTGTGTGTGTGTGTGTGTGTGTGTGTGTGTGTGAGAGAGAGTTTTATATTTAGGCAAGGTTGTGTGGAAAGTCCTTAGATGGAGATGGTTTAGGTGTGTATTAAGATTTAATTGTATTTAAGTGTATTAAGACTTCTAGAATAATCCAGATTAATGGTAAAATAATAAAATAATGGGGAAATATGCAAAAAAAAGAAAATGTTTGTGCTCATAAAAACACCTGTATACAATTGTTAATAAATGAAATCCACGATTACCAATTCCTACAGTAATGCATTTTTTATATTATACATTTATAGATGTCTTAAATTCCATACACTATGATAAATACACTACTGTATCAAAGACACCATCACATTTCTTACTCCGCAGCTACGAATCACATTCAACATGTCAAATCTGATTGGCTCTTGCGTGCCATGCCACACCAAGTTTAAACATTTTAATTTGTGAGTGAACTAGCCCTTTATTTGTAAACTATACAGTTGATTTGAGTGTAAGCTTGAGGATTGGCGTTCGTTCCTGGCTGTTTTATTAGCCATTGTGAAACCATGACTTATTTCAAAGAGAATCTGTCTCACGAGCTTTGAGTGGAATTCAATAACATATTGAGTGAAGGAAAGCTTGTTTGTATAATTAAAGCAATCTTCAATTAGAAGCTACTGTCATGAGGCCAATGGAAATCCTATATTATACACAGAGGTGTTTTTACTCTATCGATGGTATTCATTTTGGGATAACTTTACATCAAACAATTGAAAAACACACACAATCATGCTTCCCATTACCAAGGAGTGCATTGTCGGTTAAAATAGAATTAAACTACATTTTATGATCACAGTCAATGACAACAGTGAAGAAAATATAACTGATATTCTGTCACGGAAAACACTTGATGTTGCACATGGCAGCACCTAGGCAGGGAATTAGTATTCCTGTGAGCTTTGTAAGTTGTAATTTATTGCCACATTTTAAGAATTGATCTGGGTCCGCCTCAATCGGGCCGCCATTTTGCCCTCTCTCACCCACGAATTCAACACAGGAGTGACTCAAGCAACCCAATTCCCACAATCCAACCTGATGATGAATGAATCAACCCAACCAGTTCTATCGCATATTACAACACAAAACCTGAGCAGTTTGGAAGGCAAAGTCTGTCCAGATCTAATCAACGGTGAGCTGCGACAATCATTTGGAATATTTGTGGGAATGTGGCCACAATGAACCACATTAACCCAGTATTCAGCTCGCTCACATCTGTAGGGTTTTCATCTGTCTGCACACATCAGTCTCTAAGCTTTAAGGTAGCAAACGTGTATGAGTGTGTGTGTGTGTGTGTGTGTGTGTGTGTGTGTGTGTGTGTGTGTGTGTGTGTGTGTGTGTGTGTGTGTGTGTGTGTGTGTGTGTGTGTGTGTGTGTGTGTGTGTGTGTGTGTGTGTGTGTGTGTGTGTGTGTGTGTGTGTGTTAGACTGTGATAATCATCACATGCTCACGACATTACAGTCTGAATAATCTGATTTAACTTAGAACAATATCATGGATGGATGGATGGATGGATGGATGGATGGATGGATGGATGGATGGATGGATGGATGGATGGATGGATGGATGGATGGATGGATGGATGGATGGATGGATGGATGGATGGATGGATGGATGGATGGATGGATGGATGGATGGATGGATGGATGGATGGATGGATGGATGGATGGATGGATGGATGGATGGATGGATGGATGGATGGATGGATGGATGGATGGATGTTTTTTATTTTTTTTTATTTTGTCAAAACGATTCATTATATCTTTCCCAAGCCTAGACATGTGTAGGATCTGCTTCCTGCCGCCCCTGATTGTTCAGTGGCCCGTCAGTGATTCAGTGTGAAGGGTGGAGGCCCTCCAGGCTCTAATTGCACCATAAGCTGCCATGGGAAATTAGCACCAACGTGGTCGCCAAGGAGTTTGAGGAAGAAGCACTCTATCACGCACACAGACACAGGCACACACACACACACACACACAATGATTAGTTGAGAGCGAGGGGACTGACTGTGTCTGTGAGGAGGCAAGCCAGTCATATGGTCACTGATGGTCAGTTTTGTGGGTTGTAGATTTGCTATGACAACATCCAGTGGGTCTGACTTAAGATTAAAATTACATGACAGAAGGGAGATCTAGAAAACGAAAGATCTGGTTAAAAATCCAGCTGTTTTGCGTTTGCGACAGAATATGTGTGCTTTTTGGGTATGATGTATTATGGGGGATTTTGCTAAATGGTTTGACACATCTATAATATATGTAGTAAAGATAATTATATATTCATCTCATTAATAGTCTATCTATACCAGCATACGATATCTTCAAATTTGAAAACCCAGATATTCAGTGGAAACCCATTTTCATCATTATGATTGTAATACCAAAATCAAATTAATATCTGCGTATCGGTTGTAATGAATTTGCACATGCATTCACCAAATCTGATTGACTTTCGAGCATTATAAATCACTTGCAGATGCAATTTAATCTGTTTGCATTGACACCACACTATAATGTATGCATATGAAAGGACACCTAATCATATTCATTAAGAAAAAAACATGCATGTGGCTTTGCGCATCTGAAAGATGCAATAACAAGTAAACGAAATTAGTAGATCACCATTGGCATTTTTGTGCATGCATACTAGATAAACCTTTATTAAAATCACAGACTGTACAACGAATGCAGAGAACTAAGATTTTGCCTAAAGTGGAATTTACTGTTGCCGCAATAATTTTTGTTTATGATGCAATAAGAAATGCCACACTTGCTTCAGCATCATACGTAATGTATATTTTATTATGCATCTTTGTAGTGGGCTAGAATCAGGTCCGGGGATATGTGAGGAAATATTGCACTGCATACAATTATTACTAAAATATGGAAGTATTTTTCATTGCCGTTTTTAAGAACTGTTGCTCAATAAAAGCTACAATAAAAATAAAGAACAGCTGTTAGCTGTGCCTGCAAGTCTTAATTTGTTCGTTTTTAAGGGGAAGATTAGATTTATATGCACCTACAAGCCACAATTTGTAGAATAGCAAGAGAAAAGTACAGTTTATCATTGACAAGAAGTAAAATATTAGATGACTAGCGCATTATCAAAGCAAGTTAAGAAAAATATAAAATTGTTAAAGCTAAACACAATGTTTTGAGATTCGCCATTATGAATCAATTGTTTAAGTAGTTTGTGGTATTTACTAAGATAGTTTCCAAGGGACCATATCACATGGTTCTAGCCATGATAAGATTAGCTTAGAGAGTAATTTAGGTTAAAGAGAAGTGAACGCTACACACAGAGAGCTAGTTTTTCATTGATAAGCGTGCATTGCGAGTGTGTCCCCCTTGTGAGAGTCCCCAGAGATGGAAGATCGTCCAGTTATCACCCTTCCTTAAGTAAAAAGATTAATACAGAGATTTTAGCCCACTCCGTCTAATGCACAAGCTAAAAGAGCTCAGCATAGCATTTGAGAAGCTGCTGATAAAACAAACTGACATGACCATAATGGAAAAAAAAAAAACACAACTAATTAAGATTTACTATTTATCTCTCTTCTCTCCCTTAAGGGGCTAATTAACATGGGGGATAGAGGAGAAGTGTAGAAGAGCTGGCTATGTGGACTTAGGGCACCTACACATCTCTAGAAGTACAGAGAAAAAACTCACAAACCTACATTTTCAGGAGATTATGTTATATTTCCTGTTGTTGAGGTGATCATGAGCTTATTGAGAAGAATCAATGAATCATCTGACCGCCTCTGCCCATTACGAACATTACAGGCTTCTTTTTTTTTTTAAGTTTAACACAGAGTAAACGTATGGCTTGAGGGAATGATCTCTAAAGTTTATTTGGTGATTCATGTTGTAGGGTAGAGAGTTTAAGGAGAGGATATAAGCTTCTTATAAAGGAAGGCGGTGAAATCTTGACTCACACAAACACAATGCAACATCAACTTGAGCCAGTGATCTAAAGGAGATCACTCACACTAATGAAACGTTTGGAAGACGTAGGCTTGTTCAAATTTAACTAGCCACAATTTATTTAATTTTACAAGGATTTAAGAAGATTTGTTCAAAAAAGAAAAACATTTGTTCAATATTAATTGTTAGCTACGGTGATCAGTTATATGATTTTGCCATTTATTCAGCATAGTTAAGCAGACATACTCATTTAATTAAAATACATGACCCCCTTTTTTCCCATTAGATATGTTAGGTAAACTATTACCTAACATGTAATTTTTGGATGCATCCGTCGGGAATGCCAAAACTTCCAAAATCACACTGCAAAAAATAAATAAAAAAATTCTTACTTTCCAGTCCAAATAATATTAAAAAAATTCTTAAATCAAGATGCATTTACTAAAGTAAAATGCCATAAGATATTATGTCTTGTTTTCTGGGGGAATTAATCAAAATTAAGTGAGTTTTGCTTAAAAGAAGCTAAATTATCTGTCCAGGGGGTAAGAAATATAATCTTGTTTCTGTTTGAATATTAATATTATTTTTCTTACCCCATGGACAGATAATTTTGTTTGTTTTAAGCAAAACTCACTTAATTTTTATTTATTTCCCCAGAAAACTAGACATAATATCTTATCTAATTTTACTTATCTAGTAAATGCATCTTGATTTAAGAATTGTTTTGATATTTGGACTGGAAATCAGACAAAAATACTAAGTAAGAAAAGCATTTTTTGCAGTGCACCACTATTTGATGGAGACATTTGCTAACAATCCAGCTGCCTTTCACGCTGACCATCTTTGATCAGCTATATAGAAGCCAGTTAACATGTTCCAAAATACCTTAATATCGGGGTTTTGGCACATATTCACTGGTTTCTATCTGGTCAAAACTAGTCACTGGCTGGCCAACTAGCCTCCACCATATTGGACCAGGAACAAACCTGTACCAGTTGGTGATCAAGTAGTAGTCTAAAGCCAGGGACACACCAAGCCAACGGTCGTTTTTTTAGCATCGGCAGACTTAGTTTTTTTTTGAGAGAGAGAGAGATAACTCTGATTGGCTGTTCAGTTTAGCGAACGAGTGATGAGCAGAAGTGATGAAAGCGAGAAAAGTCATGACGGCACAGACAGAAAGGCTGTTCTAATTTTACATAATCTAACCTGACCATTCGAATGCAGAAATATATTCATAATCACATGAGAGGAGTGGAATAAAGAACGTGAACAGCATGATTGATGTTCAAAATGGTAAGCAAGCGCTGCTTTGTTTATGGTTTGTATTTCCTGCAGTCTTAGACAAATATACCTGCTTAAAAAGACAGATATCTCCTTTACACGCAGACGCAGAACGCGCATGCTAGTTGACAGTCTGGTGTGTTCAAGCACAGGCGACGCAGGGCGACCACACAGTCGGCTTTCATCAGTGCTATTTCGTTTGACATCGGTTTGGTGTCTTGGACCAACTAGGAACCAGTTAACATATTCCAAAACACCAGTAAGCTGTGCTTTGAAATATATGATTTATTTTCTAACTGGTCCAAGCTAGTCGTTAGTTAGCCATCTAATCTGGGCCATCTTGAAGCAGCAACAAACCAGCGACCATTAAGTAGTAGTCTA
Organism: Leuciscus leuciscus; assembly: GCF_965113295.1. Lineage (NCBI taxonomy): Eukaryota > Metazoa > Chordata > Actinopteri > Cypriniformes > Leuciscidae > Leuciscus > Leuciscus leuciscus. The sequence continues at coordinate 20,544 of NW_028118074.1, forward strand.
ACAGTTAGTGGCCAACTTAGACGAACTAGAAACCAGTGAACATATTCCATAACACCTGGAAGCTGTGCTTGAAAACATTCTAGCTGATCCAAAGTTGTCATTAACTGTCATCTAAGATGGACTATCTTGGATCAGCAACAAACCAGCTCCCAGTTGAGGATTGAGTGGTAGTCAAAACTGCTAATGAAACCAGTAAACATGTTTAAAAACCTCTGGAAGCTGTGATTTTGGAACATTGTAGATGGTTTCTAGCTGGTCTAAGATGGTCAAAGTGCTACTAATAATCTGCTTTCTTCAAGTGTTTATCACTTTGTGCATATTATTATATCTACACACTGCTAATTGCTCATTTTCTTGAAGAGATAGAAGCATGTCTTGCTCTTTTCTCAAGCTGTTTGTTGATCCTGACACTATGTAGATGTTCACGCTAATTACTGAGGTGTGAGGCGAGGCGGTATGCTCTTCCTCTCTTCTAGCACCAGGTTTCGTTGGCAAAGATTTGTCTCTTTTTTACCTTGGCAGCTGGCCACTCTTTTCTCTTTCGCTCGTGCTTCCTCCTGCCACCCCATATTTACAACAAAGGCTGGCGCCACCTGGGTCAGCATTTCCACATCACATCTTTCTTACCCCTAACAATGAAGCTGAGTAGTCTGGCAAGACTTTGGCTTTAAAACAGAAAGAACTAAAGAAAGATCAAGCTCGTTTTTATCCAAACTCTAGCCAAGACCCCTCTTAAACAAGACCTATCTGTACCATCCTGTATCGATTTGAATCTGCTTTAATTCCTTTTGAGAGCATTTAGCAGTTTCTGCATTCAACCTGAATAAGAACAACTGAATTTGTACAATAGGGTTGGGATCAATTCCATTTAAATTCAGACAGTTCGGCTAATGCACTTGAATTTATTTTTAAATTCATTTATGCACTAGTAAGTGATGTTTGAACATGGAAAACGACAATAAACATTTCAGTTTTTGTACCTAACATTTTGGACACCGATCAGCATGCATCAAAGTAAATACAACAGTAAAACTGTAAAGACAACTATAATTTCGTTTTGATCATAAAACTCCCCCAAGCTAAATCTCTGATGCCTTGAACCTGGTAAATGTTGGTCAATCAGTGACTATTGTACTCTGATGCAGCTGAATGCATTCAGTCATAGTTGCTCATTTATACAGTAAATGCTCAATGATGTTTACTGCTAAATGTAGCAGCACTGTCACATTTATAGCGCATTTCATTGACAACAACACTTTACTTTAAGCCTTTATATATAGTGCATTATAAAAGTGTTTTTAATTATGCTTTGTAATGCACCTTATAATGCATTGTATGGTCTCACGAATACATTAAAATACTTATCTATTCATTGAACACCAAATTGAATGCATTAAAACACATGACAAACAACCAGATGTAACAATGAATCTGCAAATATTATAATGCATTTTAACTTTAGTTGCAATTATTTATGAAATTATATAATGCATTATACATAAAGGCTTTAAATAAACTGTCCAACAAAAAAAAATTAGAAAAAAAAAATCAAATGTTAATGACTATTCTTTTAATTTTAAAATCAACACAGAACTTAATCCACAGGTAAGTAGAAATTTGCTAACCTGCCAGAGGACTTTGGATGCCATATTATTATTAAACCTCAAAGAAAAGCTTTTCTACAGATAAATGAGATTTCTAAAGGAAGCGAGGCTTTCCCTTTAATTAATTATTAAACTGCACTCCCCAATGACCAAGTCTTCTTAAATGGAAAGGTCAGATGAAAGGAATATTTTATTCCCATTCCTTACTTCTAATTCTCAGTAGACCTGAAACAATTGCCCCTATCAGAATGAGTGAGAATATTCCCCATCCAAATATGCTAAGGGGGGAAAAAAGTCACAAATCAGAGATATTACAGTATTACAGATATATAGTCTAAAAATCTATGAGTTGTCAATGTACCTAGAAAGCATTTCATGCATGTCACATGTCAAATTTTGACTCACTAGTATTACTGATGCATAGCATAAAATGCAAATTAGCACACTAAATTGAGACAGAGCCCAAATAATTTCAATAAGCCTGTATAAAAAGAAGACAATTATCAAAATTAACTTTAACCAGATATAGTCCTTCAGCAGCACCACGTATGGCTCCAAATAACTGTGGTTTTGAGGACTGAATCCACAAGACAAATCAAATGTGTCCATTCTAGCAACCAAAACAACACTGAAGTGTTCACTCCTGACCTGAAGGTGTTGCTTTTTCACATCCCACCTTAATATTTGATAGGGCTAGCAGAATATGTCTACTATGAAGGTGTTTGTAAGATCTTAGTGTATATCTGCAACAACTAATCAGCAAACTTATTTTGACATTCAGATTTCATGGGAAAACTGTCATCACTGGATGAGGGCAAGCTGTCTCCTTAATGCTCGACTAATATGACAGCACTATCCTCAAGGTAGGACCTATGATTCAGAGGATCTTGAAGACAAGATGAAACCAACCTGAAGGACGTGAGAAAAACACACCTGAGAGCCTGAAGAGAGAGATCCTCGGAGAGAAAGCTTGATGTACTTGAGGAAGCCGTGAAATGTAGAGTTACGAAGGGAAATGTGTGTGAAATGCACACAGCTGTTTTTGTACCAGCGTATCTTGATATCTCTTGGTTCTTCCTGTAGTTAGAAGAGGCACACAAATATGTGCCTACCAGGCTTGTGCAAAATTCAGAATTGGAGAACTCGGTTCCTTTCGGTTCATTCGTTGGAATCTGAATTGTATTATCACCATATTAGGAGGTTCAATTGGAAAGAGAGGAAGTGGAATTTACTGAATTGTAATTGCAAAGAAGTTATAATTGCAAACAAGTAATGCATTCTGGGAAATTAAGTGTTTTTTTTCCACCCTGATGCACAAAAGTTAATTTCTTAAAGGGGGGGGGGGGGGGGGTGAAATGCTATTTCATGCATACTGAGTTTTTTACACTGTTAAAGAGTTGGATTCCCATGCTAAACATGGACAAAGTTTAAAAAATTAAGTTGTACGAATGTCTGTGTGTTGTTAGCTATCGGCGCGTAAGCACAGCAAGTAAACAACATGATCACGTATAGTTAATGTATCTATGGAGCATGCGATGTATGGTGTGTGTGTGATTCGCGCTCGTGATTCTTTAGCTCCGCCCACACGCCACGCCTCCAGCCGCTCGTTTTTTTCCGGAAAGACTCGGTACAGCCTATCTTTCTTTTATAAATATAATAAAACTAAAGACTTTTTGGAGATATGAAGGATGCAATACTACTCTATAGGTACTCAAGATTAACATGAGATTGACTGAAACTGTCAACAGCGTACATGTACATTTATGCATTTGGCAGACGCTTTTATCCAAAGCGACTTACATTGCATTTCAAGGTACACATTTACATTCTTATCAAAGCGTAAAAACGAACCTTGCACATATTTTGCCCCATTGCCCTATAATTTCTGTCTGGATCTCTTAAATGTCACTGATGCCAGGGCCTCATCATCACTGCACATCCCCCTTTCGCACCGGCACACAATCTACACTGACACATGTCACTGAGAGAGAGAGAGTGAGCTCCTAGCAATGTATAGAATGCATTTAACCCCTGCTGCCACGCACAAAAAGAACATTTCTTGAGGCGGTATGAGTGAGACAGAGAGTGAGAACGATGACAGATCAGCTCCCTCAGACAGCATGCCGTTAGCATGAGCGGAAAATGGAGAGAAGGACGAGGCGGAGGAGAACTGATCAAACTATCAATCACAGGCCAGATAATGCTATTGGAACGCGGTGGCGAGGTGGGGTGAGGAATTACACGAGAGGTCATACATCACGTCCATCTGGTAGACCGAGCTTTGTTTGTTGAGTGATAATTGTTGGGATTAAGCGTCTACTGTCACACGAATTAAGAGTGAAGACGCACAGTGGGTCACACATTTGAGCATGCCATTAATCACAATGATGGTCTAAATCATGCATGTAATATGTATCTTGATTGGATCCATAACGGAACGATAATACAAAACAAAAGCTATAAGATTACAGTGTTTGGCACTAGAGTTTGGCAACATTAAGCAGGGTTTTTATTATAGATGGCTGAACAAAGCGTTTCAGTAATTTGCTAATTTAATAAAGTCAAGCACTCAATCTTTTGGTCCTTTCTCATGTAGGGCCCAATGAAAACAGGTTTTACTTATTTACGTATTACCAAATTCTGCTTTATTGTACTGAAATTCAGTCATTTTCTTAAATTCTGTTTTATTCAATTTTATCATGAAAACTGTCAAATCAAATGAATTCATAAAAATTCTAACCATATCATTATTCAAATCAAAATATAATAATTTAGAATAAAATGTGAGCATTGCATTTTTTTAATTATGTGATACAGAGTTTCACATCATAATCTAAAATAATATTATTGTTATAGACACAATTTTACTGTGCATTTCTTTACTGTCTTTCTATAGAATAATATTTTCAGAAATTTCACATTCAAAACCAAGCTTTTACTGTGGTGAAAAACTGAGTGAATACTTTTTCAGTATGCATGTGTTTAGAAATGAACTACCCATGACCTGAACTCTGACAGCACCTCCGGACAAAGAGTTCACATTCACACGAGCCGCTGTACGCTGGGAACACCACGAGCATCATGAGCAACATGAGCGTCAGGCATGCTTGAGTATGTAGATTACAGAATGTGTCTTTGAAGAGATGCACCACAGGGGTCGGGAAGATTTTTTAATATTAAAAAATGTGTTTTATGTTCTACGGCAATGTAATTTATTCCTGTGATGCAAACGTGGCATGGTCGTTGGTGCCAGACTGCGCTGAGTATTTCAGAAACTGCTGATCTTCTGGGATTTTCACGCACAACAATCTCTAGGGTTTACAGAGAAGGGTCAGAACGAGGATATATCCAGTTCTGTGTGTGAAAATGCCTTTTTAATGCCTAAGGGTCAGAGGAGAATGGCCAGACTGGTTCAGCTGACAGTAACTCAACACTCAAATAACCACTTGTTTCAACCGAGGTCTGCAGAAGAGCATCTGAACACACAACACGTCAAACCTTGAAGCAGACGGACTACAGCAGGAGAAGAAACACACCAGTGTCACTCCTGTCAGCCGAGAACAACAAACTAAGGCTATCATTCACACAGGCTCACCAAAACTGGACAATAGAGGACTGGGAAAACGTCAGCTGATCTGATGAGTCTTGATTTCTGCTGCGACATTCAGATGGAAGGGTCAGAATTTGGCGTAAACATCATGAAAACGTGGATCCATCCTGCCTTGTATCAGTGGTTCAGGTTGCTGGTGCTGTAATGGTGTGGAGGATATTTTCTTAGCACATTTTGGACCTCTTGGTACCGGAGTATTGTTGCTGAGCATTACGACCACAGTGTACTCGTCTTCTGATGGCTAATTCCAGCAGGATAACACACGTCACAAAGCTCAAATCATCTCAAACTGGTTTCATGAGTTCACTATACACACAGTTACCAGATATCAATACAATAGAGCATATTTGGGATGTGCTGGAACGGGAGATTCACATCATGAACGTGCAGCCGACAAATCTGCAGCAACTGTATGATGCTTTCATGACAATATAGACCAAAATCTCAGAGAAATGTTTCCAGCACCTTGTTGAATCTGTGCCATAAAGAATTAAGGCCGTTCTGAAGGCAAAAGGGAGATACATATATGTAAACACATACATATATACACACATACACATAGTTTATGAATTAAAAAATAATCATATTTCATGAAATAACAGCACTTTAATAATTGTGATTTCATTTGCATCATGGAAATCACGTGGCCCTCCTCGTTTCTCTGCTAATTCAAAACATTTAATCACTGATAGTGCACTCCTATTATCCAGGATAGGTCTGTGTGTGTGTGTGTGTGTGTGTGTGTGTGTGTGTGTGTGTGTGTGTGTGTGTGTGTGTGTGTGTGTGTGTGTGTGTGTGTGTGTGTGTGTGTGTGTGTGTGTGTGTGTGTGTGTGTGTGTGTGTGTGTGTGTGTGTGTGTGTGTGTGTGTGTGTGTGTTTCTGGGTGATGAGGATTAATTAAAGGGGCATCGGTTACATGTCGGGTCGTTTTGGCGGAGCTGATCGATCCTGATGGCTCCTCAGTCCTCTAATAACCCAGGCAAAGCCCTCCAGCTGTCTCCCATGCACACACACAAATCCACCGCAAACACACTCCGCACCTGCTTTAATCAGCCTGCTCGAGTCACACTCTCATCACGCTGACTGTCTCTCACACACACACACACACACACACACACACACACACACACACACACACACACACACACACACACACACACACACACACACACACACACACACACACACACACACACACACACAGTCACAGGGTAGTGGCTGACACTAGCTCATTAGTAAAGGTAGGCTTTGTAATGATCACTAACCTAATCCTACACAACACGTCTTCAGTGATAGAGAAAACAGGCCTGTCTGGGATTTAGATGATTAGGAAATATGGGGAGAAAGAAAAAAAGCAGGGCTATTCATTTTTTGGAAAGCTTAATGGCCACAAAGCAGGATTTCAAGGGACTCAAGGGAGGCAGTATTCATTTTTATAATTATTTTATAGGATGAGGATGCATAGACTTTGGTAAAGTATATTTATATTATGTTATATAAGGTTGTTATATGTAAAAAAAAAAAACAACAACAATAAAGTTACATAACATACATAACTAAATAACAAATATTTGCTGCAAATTCATACTGCCAACAATACATAACATAACATAACATAACATAATATAACATGATATAATATAATATAATATAATATAATATAATATAATATAATATAATATAATATAATATAATATAATATAATATAATATATACCACATTAGGCTAGTATCTGTATTGTGGATACTGCTTTTCCAGTTAAGCCTCCCACTTTATGTGAGCTTTCATTCCAGCCGACAGATTGCTTTGCTCCAGACGTTTCAGACATCCTCTTGCCCTCTTTCACCTCCATTGTGTTATCATTTCCCTCGTCTCTCTTCTGTATAGTTACATCTCCAATAGCATCTTTCACACACTCACTCTGTACTCTCACGGATAGTTCTGTCTCACATTTCTGGATTGGTCAAATTACTCCAATAATGACATCTCATAAACTCTTACAACTGGATATCTGGAAATTGAGGGAAGGATAAAGATGCTGAAAAATGGAATCATTATGTATTACCACACGAACAGAGCCAGTAGAAATATGTTTCTATGACTTTTACATTCATTTTTTACTTATTGAAACCATGACCTACACATAAGGTCACCATAGAACGGTTCCCCAGCTCATGGGAACAATGGCTTTGCTCCTTGCATGTATCAAACCGGTATCCGTTTGGTTATTAGCCCTAAATCTTAACCACTACACATAACCACTACAAAATAAATACCGTCTGACAGGTTTCTGCTGA